>NC_091324.1:33531623-33730633 GCF_038502225.1 Cherax quadricarinatus
ACCTGTTGTCTCAAGTGCTGGGCACCTGTTGTCTCAAGTGCTGGGCACCTGTTGTCTCAAGTGCTGGGCACCTGTTGTCTCAAGTGCTGGGCACCTGTTGTCTCAAGTGCTGGGCACCTGTTGTCTCAAGTGCTGGGCACCTGTTGTCTCAAGTGCTGGGCACCTGTTGTCTCAAGTGCTGGGCACCTGTTGTCTCAAGTGCTGGGCACCTGTTGTCTCAAGTGCTGGGCACCTGTTGTCTCAAGTGCTGGGCACCTGTTGTCTCAAGTGCTGGGCACCTGTTGTCTCAAGTGCTGGGCACTTGTTGTCTCAAGTGCTGGGCACCTGTTGTCTCAAGTGCTGGGCACCTGTTGTCTCAAGTGCTGGGCACCTGTTGTCTCAAGTGCTGGGCACCTGTTGTCTCAAGTGCTGGGCACTTGTTGTCTCAAGTGCTGGGCACCTGTTGTCTCAAGTGCTGGGCACCTGTTGTCTCAAGTGCTGGGCACCTGTTGTCTCAAGTGCTGGGCACCTGTTGTCTCAAGTGCTGGGCACCTGTTGTCTCAAGTGCTGGGCACTTGTTGTCTCAAGTGCTGGGCACCTGTTGTCTCAAGTACTGGGCACCTGTTGTCTCAAGTGCTGGGCACCTGTTGTCTCAAGTGCAGGGCACCTGTTGTCTCAAGTGCTGGGCACTTGTTGTCTCAAGTGCTGGGCACCTGTTGTCTCAAGTGCTGGGCACCTGTTGTCTCAAGTGCTGGGCACCTGTTGTCTCAAGTGCTGGGCACCTGTTGTCTCAAGTGCTGGGCACTTGTTGTCTCAAGTGCTGGGCACCTGTTGTCTCAAGTGCTGGGCACCTGTTGTCTCAAGTGCTGGGCACCTGTTGTCTCAAGTGCTGAGCACCTGTTGTCTCAAGTGCTGGGCACCTGTTGTCTCAAGTGCTGGGCACCTGTTGTCTCAAGTGCTGGGCACCTGTTGTCTCAAGTGCTGGGCACTTGTTGTCTCAAGTGCTGGGCACCTGTTGTCTCAAGTGCTGAGCACCTGTTGTCTCAAGTGCTGGGCACCTGTTGTCTCAAGTGCTGGGCACCTGTTGTCTCAAGTGCTGGGCACCTGTTGTCTCAAGTGCTGGGCACCTGTTGTCTCAAATGCTGGGCACCTGTTGTCTCAAGTGCTGGACACCTGTTGTCTCAAGTGCTTGGCACCTGGTGTCTCAAGTGCTGGGCACCTGTTGTCTTGTTGTCTCAAGTGCTGGGCATCTGGTGTCTCAAGTGCTGGGCACCTGTTGTCTCAAGTGCTGAGCACCTGTTGTCTCAAGTGCTGGGCACCTGTTGTCTCAAGTGCTGGGCACCTGTTGTCTCAAGTGCTGGGCACCTGTTGTCTTAAGTGCTGAGCACCTGTTGTCACAAGTGCTGGGCACTTGTTGTCTCAAGTGCTGGGCACCTGTTGTCTCAAGTGCTGGGCACCTGTTGTCTCAAGTGCTGAGCACCTGTTGTCTCAAGTGCTGGGCACCTGTTGTCTCAAGTGCTGGGCACCTGTTGTCTCAAGTGCTGGGCACCTGTTGTCTCAAGTGCTGGGCACCTGTTGTCTCAAGTGCAGGGCACCTGTTGTCTCAAGTGCTTGGCACCTGGTGTCTCAAGTGCTGGGCACCTGTTGTTTCAAGTGCTGGGCACCTGTTGTCTCAAGTGCTTGGCACATGTTGTCTCAAGTGCTGGGCACCTGTTGTCTCAAGTGCTGGGCACCTGGTGTCTCAAGTGCTGGGCACCTGTTGTCTCAAGTGCTTGGCACCTGGTGTCTTAAGTGCTGGGCACCTGTTGTCTCAAGTGCTTGGCACCTGTTGTCTCAAGTGCTGGCCACCTGTTGTCTCAAGTGCTAGGCACCTGTTGTCTCAAATGCTGGGCACCTGTTGTCTCAAGTGCTGGGCACCTGTTGTCTCAAGTGCTGGGCACCTGTTGTCTCAAGTGCTTGGCACCTGGTGTCTCAAGTGCTGGGCACCTGTTGTCTTGCTGTCTCAAGTGCTGGGCATCTGGTGTCTCAAGTGCTGGGCACCTGTTGTCTCAAGTGCTGGGCATCTGGTGTCTCAAGTGCTGGGCACCTGTTGTCTCAAGTGCTGGGCACCTGTTGTCTCAAGTGCTGGGCACCTGTTGTCTCAAGTGCTGGGCACCTGTTGCCTCAAGTGCTGGGCACCTGGTGTCTCACGTGCTGGGCACCTGTTGTCTCAAGTGCTTGGCACCTGGTGTCTTAAGTGCTGGGCACCTGTTGTCTCAAGTGCTTGGCACCTGTTGTCTCAAGTGCTTGGCACCTGTTGTCTCAAGTGCTTGGCACCTGGTGTCTCAAGTGCTGGGCACCTGTTGTCTTGCTGTCTCAAGTGCTGGGCATCTGGTGTCTCAAGTGCTGGGCACCTGTTGTCTCAAGTGCTGGGCACCTGTTGTCTCAAGTGCTGGGCACCTGTTGTCTCAAGTGCTGGGCACCTGTTGTCTCAAGTGCTGGGCACCTGTTGTCTCAAGTGCTTGGCACCTGGTGTCTCAAGTGCTGGGCATCTGGTGTCTCAAGTGCTGGGCATCTGGTGTCTCAAGTGCTGGGCACCTGTTGTCTCAAGTGCTGGGCACCTGTTGTCTCAAGTGCTGGGCACCTGTTGTCTCAAGTGCTGGGCACCTGTTGTCTCAAGTGCTGGGCACCTGTTGTCTCAAGTGCTTGGCACCTGGTGTCTCAAGTGCTGGGCACCTGTTGTTTCAAGTGCTGGGCACCTGTTGTCTCAAGTGCTTGGCACCTGTTGTCTCAAGTGCTGGGCACCTGTTGTCTCAAGTGCTGGGCACCTGGTGTTTCAAGTGCTGGGCACCTGTTGTCTCAAGTGCTTGGCACCTGGTGTCTTAAGTGCTGGGCACCTGTTGTCTCAAGTGCTTGGCACCTGTTGTCTCAAGTGCTGGCCACCTGTTGTCTCAAGTGCTGGGCACCTGTTGTCTCAAATGCTGGGCACCTGTTGTCTCAAGTGCTGGGCACCTGTTGTCTCAAGTGCTGGGCACCTGTTGTCTCAAGTGCTTGGCACCTGGTGTCTCAAGTGCTGGGCACCTGTTGTCTTGCTGTCTCAAGTGCTGGGCATCTGGTGTCTCAAGTGCTGGGCACCTGTTGTCTCAAGTGCTGGGCACCTGTTGTCTCAAGTGCTGGGCACCTGTTGTCTCAAGTGCTGGGCACCTGTTGTCTCAAGTGCTGGGCACCTGGTGTCTCAAGTGCTGGGCACCTGTTGTCTCAAGTGCTTGGCACCTGTTGTCTCAAGTGCTGGCCACCTGTTGTCTCAAGTGCTGGGCACCTGTTGTCTCAAATGCTGGGCACCTGTTGTCTCAAGTGCTGGGCACCTGTTGTCTCAAGTGCTGGGCACCTGTTGTCTCAAGTGCTTGGCACCTGGTGTCTCAAGTGCTGGGCACCTGTTGTCTTGCTGTCTCAAGTGCTGGGCATCTGGTGTCTCAAGTGCTGGGCACCTGTTGTCTCAAGTGCTGGGCACCTGTTGTCTCAAGTGCTGGGCACCTGTTGTCTCAAGTGCTGGGCACCTGTTGTCTCAAGTGCTGGGCACCTGTTGTCTCAAGTGCTTGGCACCTGGTGTCTCAAGTGCTGGGCATCTGGTGTCTCAAGTGCTGGGCATCTGGTGTCTCAAGTGCTGGGCACCTGTTGTCTCAAGTGCTGGGCACCTGTTGTCTCAAGTGCTGGGCACCTGTTGTCTCAAGTGCTGGGCACCTGTTGTCTCAAGTGCTGGGCACCTGTTGTCTCAAGTGCTTGGCACCTGGTGTCTCAAGTGCTGGGCACCTGTTGTTTCAAGTGCTGGGCACCTGTTGTCTCAAGTGCTTGGCACCTGTTGTCTCAAGTGCTGGGCACCTGTTGTCTCAAGTGCTGGGCACCTGGTGTCTCAAGTGCTGGGCACCTGTTGTCTCAAGTGCTTGGCACCTGGTGTCTTAAGTGCTGGGCACCTGTTGTCTCAAGTGCTTGGCACCTGTTGTCTCAAGTGCTGGCCACCTGTTGTCTCAAGTGCTGGGCACCTGTTGTCTCAAATGCTGGGCACCTGTTGTCTCAAGTGCTGGGCACCTGTTGTCTCAAGTGCTGGGCACCTGTTGTCTCAAGTGCTTGGCACCTGGTGTCTCAAGTGCTGGGCACCTGTTGTCTTGCTGTCTCAAGTGCTGGGCATCTGGTGTCTCAAGTGCTGGGCACCTGTTGTCTCAAGTGCTGGGCACCTGTTGTCTCAAGTGCTGGGCACCTGTTGTCTCAAGTGCTGGGCACCTGTTGTCTCAAGTGCTGGGCACCTGTTGTCTCAAGTGCTTGGCACCTGGTGTCTCAAGTGCTGGGCATCTGGTGTCTCAAGTGCTGGGCATCTGGTGTCTCAAGTGCTGGGCACCTGTTGTCTCAAGTGCTGGGCACCTGTTGTCTCAAGTGCTGGGCACCTGTTGTCTCAAGTGCTGGGCACCTGTTGTCTCAAGTGCTGGGCACCTGTTGTCTCAAGTGCTTGGCACCTGGTGTCTCAAGTGCTGGGCACCTGTTGTTTCAAGTGCTGGGCACCTGTTGTCTCAAGTGCTTGGCACCTGTTGTCTCAAGTGCTGGGCACCTGTTGTCTCAAGTGCTGGGCACCTGGTGTCTCAAGTGCTGGGCACCTGTTGTCTCAAGTGCTTGGCACCTGGTGTCTTAAGTGCTGGGCACCTGTTGTCTCAAGTGCTTGGCACCTGTTGTCTCAAGTGCTGGCCACCTGTTGTCTCAAGTGCTGGGCACCTGTTGTCTCAAATGCTGGGCACCTGTTGTCTCAAGTGCTGGGCACCTGTTGTCTCAAGTGCTGGGCACCTGTTGTCTCAAGTGCTTGGCACCTTGTGTCTCAAGTGCTGGGCACCTGTTGTCTTGCTGTCTCAAGTGCTGGGCATCTGGTGTCTCAAGTGCTGGGCACCTGTTGTCTCAAGTGCTGGGCACCTGTTGTCTCAAGTGCTGGGCACCTGTTGTCTCAAGTGCTGGGCACCTGTTGTCTCAAGTGCTGGGCACCTGTTGTCTCAAGTGCTGGGCACCTGTTGTCTCAAGTGCTTGGCACCTGGTGTCTCAAGTGCTGGGCACCTGTTGTTTCAAGTGCTGGGCACCTGTTGTCTCAAGTGCTTGGCACCTGTTGTCTCAAGTGCTGGGCACCTGTTGTCTCAAGTGCTGGGCACCTGGTGTCTCAAGTGCTGGGCACCTGTTGTCTCAAGTGCTTGGCACCTGGTGTCTTAAGTGCTGGGCACCTGTTGTCTCAAGTGCTTGGCACCTGTTGTCTCAAGTGCTGGCCACCTGTTGTCTCAAGTGCTGGGCACCTGTTGTCTCAAATGCTGGGCACCTGTTGTCTCAAGTGCTGGGCACCTGTTGTCTCAAGTGCTGGGCACCTGTTGTCTCAAGTGCTTGGCACCTGGTGTCTCAAGTGCTGGGCACCTGTTGTCTTGCTGTCTCAAGTGCTGGGCATCTGGTGTCTCAAGTGCTGGGCACCTGTTGTCTCAAGTGCTGGGCACCTGTTGTCTCAAGTGCTGGGCACCTGTTGTCTCAAGTGCTGGGCACCTGTTGTCTCAAGTGCTGGGCACCTGTTGTCTCAAGTGCTGGGCACCTGTTGTCTCAAGTGCTGGGCACCTGTTGTCTCAAGTGCTGGGCACCTGTTGTCTCAAGTGCTGGGCACCTGTTGTCTCAAGTGCTGGGCACCTGTTGTCTCAAGTGCTGGGCACCTGTTGTCTCAAGTGCTGGGCACCCGTTGTCTCAAGTGCTGGGCACCTGTTGTCTCAAGTGCTGGGCACCTGTTGTCTCAAGTGCTGGGCACCTGTTGTCTCCAGTGCTGGGCACCTGTTGTCTCCAGTGCTGGGCACCTGTTGTCTCAAGTGCTGGGCACCTGTTGTCTCAAGTGCTGGGCACCTGTTGTATCAAGTGCTGGGCACCTGTTGTCTCAAGTGCTGGGCACCTGTTGTCTCAAGTGCTGGGCACCTGTTGTCTCAAGTGCTGGGCACCTGTTGTCTCAAGTGAACAATAATAACACAAATAACATCAGTATAAGGTATGACCCAAGTCATAGAGATAAATAATAATAATAATAATAATAATAATAATAATAATAGTAATAATAATAATAATAATAATAATAATAATAATAATAATAATAATAATAATAATAATAATAATAATAATAATAATAATAATAATTACTACAAGTACATGTACAAGGTATACAGACCATAGCTGACATCAATGACATACTACTGTATAGAAAGCCGCTTGTTATGTAGAGTATTTCGGGCAAATTAGGTCAGTTTTATACCAGGATGCGACCCACACCAGTTGACTAACACCCAGGTACCCATTTTACTGCTAGGTGACTAGGGACAGCAGGTGTCTTAAGGAAGCACGTCCTAATATCTCTACCAGTAACCGGGCGAAACCACGGACCTCAGTGTGTGACCTGAGTGCACAGTGTTCAGCCAGGATGGAACAGTGAGTGAACAAATATTCAAAAACAAATTAAACACCGAGCAGGAAGATGTAACAGGAATCAGGCATCATTCTTAGTTATCTTTCTCAGGCATCATTCTTAGTTATCTTTCTCAGGCATCATTCTCAGTTATCTTTCTCAGGCATCATTCTCAGTTATCTTTCTCAGGCATCATTCTCAGTTATCTTTCTCAGGCATCATTCTTAGTTATCTTTCTCAGGCATCATTCTCAGTTATCTTTCTCAGGCATCATTCTTAGTTATCTTTCTCAGGCATCATTCTTAGTTATCTTTCTCAGGCATCATTCTTAGTTATCTTTCTCAGGCATCATTCTTAGTTATCTTTCTCAGGCATCATTCTTAGTTATCTTTCTCAGGCATCATTCTTAGTTATCTTTCTCAGGCATCATTCTCAGTTATCTTTCTCAGGCATCATTCTCAGTTATCTTTCTCAGGCATCATTCTCAGTTATCTTTCTCAGGCATCATTCTCAGTTATCTTTCTCAGGCATCATTCTCAGTTATCTTTCTCAGGCATCATTCTTAGTTATCTTTCTCAGGCATCATTCTCAGTTATCTTTCTCAGGCATCATTCTCAGTTATCTTTCTCAGGCATCATTCTCAGTTATCTTTCTCAGGCATCATTCTCAGTTATCTTTCTCAGGCATCATTCTTAGTTATCTTTCTCAGGCATCATTCTCAGTTATCTTTCTCAGGCATCATTCTTAGTTATCTTTCTCAGGAATCATTCTTAGTTATCTTTCTCAGGCATCATTCTTAGTTATCTTTCTCAGGCATCATTCTTAGTTATCTTTCTCAGGCATCATTCTTAGTTATCTTTCTCAGGCATCATTCTTAGTTATCTTTCTCAGGCATCATTCTCAGTTATCTTTCTCAGGCATCATTCTCAGTTATCTTTCTCAGGCATCATTCTCAGTTATCTTTCTCAGGCATCATTCTCAGTTATCTTTCTCAGGCATCATTCTCAGTTATCTTTCTCAGGCATCATTCTTAGTTATCTTTCTCAGGCATCATTCTCAGTTATCTTTCTCAGGCATCATTCTCAGTTATCTTTCTCAGGCATCATTCTCAGTTATCTTTCTCAGGCATCATTCTCAGTTATCTTTCTCAGGCATCATTCTCAGTTATCTTTCTCAGGCATCATTCTTAGTTATCTTTCTCAGGCATCATTCTCAGTTATCTTTCTCAGGCATCATTCTCAGTTATCTTTCTCAGGCATCATTCTTAGTTATCTTTCTCAGGCATCATTCTCAGTTATCTTTCTCAGGCATCATTCTCAGTTATCTTTCTCAGGCATCATTCTCAGTTATCTTTCTCAGGCATCATTCTCAGTTATCTTTCTCAGGCATCATTCTCAATTATCTTTCTCAGGCATCATTCTCAGTTATCTTTCTCAGGCATCATTCTTAGTTATCTTTCTCAGGCATCATTCTCAGTTATCTTTCTCAGGCATCATTCTCAGTTATCTTTCTCAGGCATCATTCTCAGTTATCTTTCTCAGGCATCATTCTCAGTTATCTTTCTCAGGCATCATTCTTAGTTATCTTTCTCAGGCATCATTCTCAGTTATCTTTCTCAGGCATCATTCTTAGTTATCTTTCTCAGGCATCATTCTCAGTTATCTTTCTCAGGCATCATTCTCAGTTATCTTTCTCAGGTGTCATTCTCAGTTATCTTTCTCAGGCATCATTCTCAGTTATCTTTCTCAGGCATCATTCTCAGTTATCTTTCTCAGGCATCATTCTCAGTTATCTTTCTGAGGCATCATTCTTAGTTATCTTTCTCAGGCATCATTCTCAGTTATCTTTCTCAGGCATCATTCTCAGTTATCTTTCTCAGGCATCATTTTTAGTTATCTTTCTCAGGCATCATTCTCAGTTATCTTTCTCAGGCATCATTCTCAGTTATCTTTCTCAGGCATCATTCTCAGTTATCTTTCTCAGGCATCATTCTCAGTTATCTTTCTCAGGTATCATTCTCAGTTATCTTTCTCAGGCATCATTCTCAGTTATCTTTCTCAGGCATCTTTTGTTGTTGTATCCAGTAAATAAGGAGAGAAGTGTGATAATACCTTCGTAGTGTTTTGAGCGATAAGTGGAGTACATAGTGAGTCAGCAGGTAGGTGGTATTGAACATAATGATAAGTGGAGTACATAGTGAGTCAGCAGGTAGGTGGTGTTGAACATAATGATAAGTGGAGTACATAGTGAGTCAGCAGGTAGGAGGTGTTGAACATAATGATAAGTGGAGTACATAGTGAGTCAGCAGGTAGGAGGTGTTGAACATAATGATAAGTGGAGTACATAGTGAGTCAGCAGGTAGGAGGTATTAAACATAGTGGGAAAACTGTGGAGGTACGACGTCAAGACTCATCACAGTAAAAGGGCGGACCACCCGACTCACCGCTGCCAGACGCAAATATCACACACACACACACACACACACACACATATATATATATATATATATATATATATATATATATATATATATATATATATATATATATATATATATATATATATATATATATATATATATATATATATATATATATATATATATATATATATATATATGTGTGTGTGTGTGTGTGTGTGAGTGTGTACTCACGTATTTGTGGTTGCAGGGGTCGAGTCTTAGCTCCTGGCCCCGTGTGTGTGTGTGTGTGTGGAAGCAAATCATATAACCTGCCATTTATGGAACACAGTGGGTGCAGTCTTCCTTGTTAGATTGGAGAACAAGACAATAGTAACTGGAGTTTACCTGGAGAGAGTTCCGGGGGTCAACGCCCCAGCGGCCCGGTCTGTGACCAGGCCTCCTGGTGGATCAGAGCCTGATCAACAGGCTGTTGCTGCTGGCTGCACGCAAACCAACGTACGAGCCACAGCCCGGCTGATCAGGAACTGACTTTAGGTGCTTATCCAGTGCCAGCTTGAAGACTGCCAGGGATCTGTTGGTAGTCCCCCTTATGTGTGCTGGGAGGCAGTTGAACAGTCTCGGGCCCCTGACACTTACTGTATGGTCTCTTAACGTGCTAGTGACACCCCTGCTTTTCATTGGGGGGATGGTGCATCGTCTGCCAAGTCTTTTGCTTTCGTAGTGAGTGATTTTCGTGTGCAAGTTCGGTACTAGTCCCTCTAGGATTTTCCAGGTGTATATAATCATGTATCTCTCCCTCCTGCGTTCCAGGGAATACAGGTTTAGGACCCTCAAGCGCTCCCAGTAATTGAGGTGTTTTATCTCCGTTATGCGCGCCGTGAAAGTTCTCTGTACATTTTCTAGGTCGGCAATTTCACCTGCCTTGAAAGGTGCTGTTAGTGTGCAGCAATATTCCAGCCTAGATAGAACAAGTGACCTGAAGAGTGTCATCACGGGCTTTGCCTCCCTAGTTTTGAAGGTTCTCATTATCCATCCTGTCATTTTTCTAGCAGATGCGATTGATACAATGTTATGGTCCTTGAAGGTGAGATCCTCCGACATAATCACTCCCAGGTCTTTGACGTTGGTGTTTCGCTCTATTTTGTGGCCAGAATTTGTTTTGTACTCTGATGAAGATTTAATTTTCTCATGTTTACCATATCTGAGTAATTGAAATTTCTCATCGTTGAACTTCATATTGTTTTCTGCAGCCCACTGAAAGATTTGGTTGATGTCCGCCTGGAGCCTTGCAGTGTCTGCAATGGAAGACACTGCCATGCAGATTCGGGTGTCATCTGCAAAGGAAGTCACGGTGCTGTGGCTGACATCCTTGCCTATGTCGGATATGAGGATGAGGAACAAGATGGGAGCGAGTACTGTGCCTTGTGGAACAGAGCTTTTCACCGTAGCTGCCTCGGACTTTACTCTGTTGACGACTACTCTCTGTGTTCTGTTAGTGAGGAAATTATAGATCCATCGACCGACTTTTCCTGTTATTCCTTTAGCACGCATTTTGTGCGCTATTACGCCATTTTCACACTTGTCGAAGGCTTTTGCAAAGTCTGTATATATTACATCTGCATTCTTTTTGTCTTCTAGTGCATTTAGGACCTTATCGTAGTGATCCAATAGTTGAGGCAGACAGGAGAGACCTGTTCTAAACCCATGTTGCCCTGGGTTGTGTAACTGATGGGTTTCTAGATGGGTGGTGATCTTGCTTCTTAGGACCCTTTCAAAGATTTTTATGATATGGGATGTTAGTGGTATTGGTCTGTAGTTCTTTGCTGTTGCTTTACTGCCCCCTTTGTGGAGTGGGGCTATGTCTGTTGTTTTTAGTAACTGTGGGACGACCCCCGTGTCCATGTTCCCTCTCCATAGGATGGAAAAGGCTCGTGATAGGGGCTTCTTGCAGTTCTTGATGAACACAGAGTTCCATGAGTCTGGCCCTGGGGCAGAGTGCATGGGCATGTCATTTATCGCCTGTTCGAAGTCATTTGGCGTCAGGATAACATCGGATAGGCTTGTGTTAATCAAATTTTGTGGCTCTCTCATAAAAAATTCACTTTGATATTCGACTCTCAGTCTGGTTAGCGGCTTGCTAAAAACTGAGTCATATTGGGACTTGAGTAGCTCACTCATTTCCTTGCTGTCATCTGTGTAGGACCCATCCTGTTTAAGTAATGGCCCACTACTGGACGTTGTTCTCGATTTTGATTTGGCATAGGAGAAGAAATACTTTGGGTTTCTTTCGATTTCATTTATGGCTTTTAGTTCTTCCCGCGATTCCTGACTCCTAAAGGATTCTTTTAGCTTAAGTTCGATGCTTGCTATTTCTCTGACCAGTGTCTCCCTACGCATTTCAGATATATTGACCTCTTTTAGCCGCTCTGTTATTCTTTTCCGTCGTCTGTAAAGGGAGCGCCTGTCTCTTTCTATTTTACATCTACTCCTCCTTTTTCTTAGAGGAATAAGCCTTGTGCATACATCGAGTGCCACCGAGTTAATCTGTTCTAGGCATAAGTTGGGGTCTGTGTTGCTTAGTATATCTTCCCAGCTTATATCGGTTAGGACTTGGTTTACTTGGTCCCACTTTATGTTTTTGTTATTGAAGTTGAATTTGGTGAATGCTCCCTCGTGACTAGTCTCATTATGTCGGTCTGGGGCTCCACGCATACATGTCTGAACCTCAATTATGTTGTGATCTGAGTATATTGTTTTTGTGTACGAATGGTATATAATACCGACAAGATGAGAGTAAGACACATGTGCAACATCTGGGTATCTTTATTGTAGACGTTTCGCCATCCAGTGGCTTTATCAATACAAATTCTAGGACATAACTTGAAGACAGTAGAACTATGTACAGAAGATGAGGTAATCAGTCCCTCAACCTAGGAGTAGGTGCGAACAGCACCATAGTCGTGGAGATTCTGAAGCAGAAGAAAGAATCCTGGCGCTTATATAGTAACGTCAGGTGAAGCAGACGAGGGCAAATTCACTGGTAGGCGGGATTCCCCAGTGGAAGTAGGTCCTTCCCAAAGAGATGGGTTAGTTGTAGTAGTAGTTGTCGTAGTCGTGAAGGTTATGTACATGTCCTCAGAATTAAGATTCCATGATGTTGCAGTGTCTGACAAGTTGTGTACGAATGGTATATAATACCGACAAGATGAGAGTAAGACACATGTGCAACATCTGGGTATCTTTATTGTAGACGTTTCGCCATCCAGTGGCTTTATCAATACAAATTCTAGGACATAACTTGAAGACAGTAGAACTATGTACAGAAGATGAGGTAATCAGTCCCTCAACCTAGGAGTAGGTGCGAACAGCACCATAGTCGTGGAGATTCTGAAGCAGAAGAAAGAATCCTGGCGCTTATATAGTAACGTCAGGTGAAGCAGACGAGGGCAAATTCACTGGTAGGCGGGATTCCCCAGTGGAAGTAGGTCCTTCCCAAAAAGAATTTAGCAGGTTAAACCCAACTAAGAGCACAGGCCCTGATAACATCCCGTCTAAGTTCCTAAAACATGGTGCCTCTGAATTGCCAATCCCTATTGCTCACATAATAAATTTGTCCATCACCACAAACACCGTACCGATGGGGTTCAAGGAGGCCAGAGTTACTCCTATCTTCAAGAAACTAGTAGGTTTGATGTCAGCAACTATAGGCCTTATAGTATACTCAGTGTAATATCCGAAATTCTAGAGAGGGCGGTGTACTGTCAAGTAGTTAAGTATCTTAATGACAACAACATTCTCCATAGCTATCAATCAGGCTTTAGGAGATCTTATTTAACCGGCACCTCCCTAATTAATCTGATGGATTACATGAGAACTGAAATGTCGATAGGGAACCTCATAGGTATGGTAACCTTAGGCTTGCAAAAGGCCTTCGATATTGTCAACCACAATATACTATGAAACTTCAAGCTATCAGCATAGGTTCCATAGACTGGTTTAAGTCCTATCTTAGCAATAGGAAGCAAATTGTACAAATCAACAAAACAGAATCAGAACCCCTGCCGATAGCATGTGGAGTTCCCCAAGGTAGTATTCTGGGTCCCTTATTATTCTTATGTTATGTAAATGGCCATCAGTGTCAAATGCAAATCCTACTGTATGCGGATGACAGTGCTATGCTAGTGTCAGGTAAAGACCCACATGATATAGCTTATGTAATAACATTAGAACTGGTGTCCTGCAGCAAATGGTTAATAGACAACTAACTATTGTTACACCTCGGAAAAAAGGGAAGCCATACTCTTTGGCACGAAACAAAAACTGAGAAGGGTAAATAATTTTAATGTCCGGTGTTATGGGGAACGCATCACTTCAGTTTCCTCAGTAAAATACCTGGGAATCCCCTTTGATCCATGCATGTCAGAAGAACTGATCAGGAACAGTGTAGTAAGGAATTCGAATGCCAGACTGAAGTTCCTCTACAGACAAGCATAGTGTCTACCTACTGAGGCTCGCAGGGCCCTATGTCTAGTCCTTACACAATGTCTTATGGATTACGCTTGTTCTTCATGGTACTCTGCCTTGATAAAAAAAAACCTGAAAGATAAACTGCAAATCACCCAGAACAAAATGGTAAGATTCATCCTGGACCTGGTTCCAAGAGAACATGTAGGCCAGGATGAATTACAACAGTTGGATATACTGAATGTTGAAGACAGAGTAAAACAACTGAAGCTAAATCAAGTTTATACAATTGCTGCCAATTTTGTCAAGGCTGAGAACCAAAGCAGTCATAGTACCAGAGGGGAGAGAGCACAACGTTGTAGCACCCACAGTCAGTGGCCAAGCTTCAAACACCTTTTATTGAACAGCAATAAAGTAATGGAACAGACTGCCTGCACATGTCAAAACCAGCCATAGCGTGAACCAGTTCAAGAAGACAGCCAAAAGGTACCTAATGAATGTAGCGACAGAAAGGGAGAACAATTATTTTTTATTTTTTTTAGCTAACACTCATGTAAATGTAAATACGTAACTCTTTTTACCTTATTCCTAGTATATATCCTTCATAGTATAATAGTAAGATATTATATCCTTTACATTATAATAATAAGGTATTAAAAGGACCCCAATGAAAATAAGTCACTGTCTGACTTTTTTTGGGGTTATCCCAGGTTCTCTACACATATGCTGCTATGTATGATAATCTATGTAACTGTATGTGTGTATGAGCGACATGAGTGAGCTACCAATCGAGCTACGCGACACCTAAGTCAGTAAAACATTCTTTGCTGAATACTTGTTGTGAAAAATCTTATCGATTCGTTCATCAGTAATAGAGCTATTTCAATAAATTAGTCAATAACTTCTGAGTTATCCAGGAAAACGCATTTTATTTATTTATGAGTCTAGGCATACGAACGGATTGTTCTTCTACAGTTACCCCTCAGATATAACCGTTTTTTCTAGTGATATTGCACCAAAGAGAACGAAAACTTACAACGTTATGCTCGACTGTTACACCGCTTTTATGCTCTGGTTTAAACAGCTCTTCAGAATATATCAGTTTTTGTTCATTCTGGGTGTCTGTATTACAATGGTATTGTATTTGTAATGATGCCAAATACTGATTTTAGTATATTAGAGGACAAAATGCAAGAAAAAAAATAATAAAAAGTCAGAAAAAACGCCAAAATTCACTTCCGGCGCGGATATACTATGACGTCATCACAAGAAATGTTATTTTACAATAATTCGTTGTAGAAACATCGAACGAAGATGAGTACTGAGTATTTTTCTGTAAGCTTAACGATTTTTTTCTTCGAGTTATTTTAGGTGTCCGCCTGAGTAATGGAAACCTCTCAGGAAAAACTTGACGAGGAGGAAGGAATAATAGGAAATACATTTCTAAGTGTCTGAGTACTTTATTATTCCTTATTGGTCCTTATTGTTCCTTGTTGGTCCTTGTTGTTCCTTCTGGGTCCTTATTGTTCCTTGTTGGTCCTTGTTGTTCTTTCTGGGTCCCTTGTTGTTCCTTGTGGGTCCTTATTGTTCCTTGTTGGGCCTTGTTGTTCCTTCTGGGTCCTTATTGTTCCTTGTTGGTCCTTGTTGTTCCTTCTGGGTCCTTATTGTTCCTTGTTGGTCCTTGTTGTTCTTTCTGGGTCCCTTGTTGTTCCTTGTGGGTCCTTATTGTTCCTTGTTGGGCCTTGTTGTTCCTTCTGGGTCCTTATTGTTCCTTGTTGGTCCTTGTTGTTCCTTCTGGGTCCTTATTGTTCCTTGTTGGTCCTTGTTGTTCTTTCTGGGTCCCTTGTTGTTCCTCGTGGGTCCTTATTGTTCCTTGTTGGTCCTTGTTGTTCCTTCTGGGTCCCTTGTTGTTCCTTGTTGGTCCTTGTTGTTCCTTCTGGGTCCTTATTGTTCCTTGTTGGTCCTTGTTGTTCTTTCTGGGTCCCTTGTTGTTCCTCGTGGGTCCTTATTGTTCCTTGTTGGGCCTTGTTGTTCCTTCTGGGTCCTTATTGTTCCTTGTTGGTCCTTGTTGTTCCTTCTGGGTCCTTATTGTTCCTTGTTGGTCCTTGTTGTTCTTTCTGGGTCCCTTGTTGTTCCTCGTGGGTCCTTATTGTTCCTTGTTGGTCCTTGTTGTTCCTTCTGGGTCCCTTGTTGTTCCTTGTGGGTCCTTATTGTTCCTTGTTGGTCCTTGTTGTTCCTTCTGGGTCCCTTGTTATTCCTTGTGGGTTCTTATTGTTTCTTGTTGGTCCTTATTGTTCCTTCTGGGTCCCTTGTTATTCCTTGTGGGTTCTTATTGTTTCTTGTTGGTCCTTATTGTTCCTTCTGGGTCCCTTGTTGTTCCTTGTGGGTCCTTATTGTTCCTTGTTGGTCCTTGTTGTTCCTTCTGGGTCCCTTGTTATTCCTTGTGGGTTCTTATTGTTTCTTGTTGGTCCTTATTGTTCCTTCTGGGTCCTTATTCTCTTCTTGGTCCCTTATTGTTCCTTCTGGTTCCCTTACTGTTCATTTGTTACGTGAGTGACATGCCCATCAGTGTCAAGTGTAAGTTTGTGTTTTATGTACATGACAGTGCTCTAGTGAAAACCCACAAGATATAGCTAATGTACTATCACTAGAACTAGAGTCCTGCAGCAAATGGTTAGTAGACAATAAATTATCACTACACCTCGGGAAAATGGAAGCCATACTCTCTGGCACGAAACAAACTGAAAAAGGTAAATAATTTTAATGTCCTGTGTGGTGGGAACCATCACTTCAGTATCTTCAGTGAAATATCTGGGAATCCCATTTGACCCATACATGTTAGGAGAATTAACTGATAGGGAACAGTAAAGTATAGAAAGCAAATGCCAGACTAAAGCTGTTCTACAGGCAGGCACAGTGTTAACTTACTGTGCACACAGGACCCTGTGTGCACAGGACCCTGTGTGCACAGGGTCTCTGCCTAAAAAAAAAAGAAAGATAAACTACAAATCACCCAGAACAAAATGGTGAGATTGATCCTGGACGTGAGTCCAAGAGAACGTGTAGTCCACGATGAATTACAATAACTAGGTATGTTGAATACTGAAGACAGAGTAAAATAGCAGTGTCCAGAATATCTTGCTGTCAAGTTTGTGTAGGTTACGAACCAAAACCAGTATAGTACTAGGGGAAGTGAACACAGCTTTATAGTACCCATAGTAGATGGTCTGGCTTCGAAGACCTGCAGATGACAAAGCCTGTCATAGCATAAGCCAGTTCAGGAAAAAAAAAAGAGTCAGAAGGTATCATACTCGTAACTATTACTGCGATCTGATCCTCTTAAATGTTAACGTAAATAACTCAGTTTACTTTAGTTCCATTATGTCTCCTTTTATTGAAACTGCTTTTAACATAGTTGAGTTACTTAGGTATTTATGTGTACCTGTTCCAGAATAGACTTACTAGTGAGAGGAAACAGAGCCATTATCCAGGAAGGATGTTAGATTTTTTAAGATTGACATACGGGATGCTGCAAGTATTGATATTAAGTAAGTTTATTCAGGTATTCACAAATACAGCTACACAGATTATCATACACAGGAGCATATGTGTAGAGATCCTGGGATAACCCAAAAACAAGTCAGACAAAGTGATTTATTTCCATTGGGGTCCTTTTAATACCTTATTATTATACTACAAAGGAGATGATATCATAGTATTACACTGTAAAGGAGATATACTAGGAATAAGGTAAAGTTATTTATTTATATTTACATGTACGTTAGCTAAGAAAAATGAAAAATCATTGTTCTCCCTTTTTGTCGCTACATTCATTAGGTACCTTTTGTACAAGAATGTATACAATACCGACAAGATGAAATTCAGACAAACCATACCACGGGCGGGATTGAACCCGCAGTCAGAAATATACCTAGTTGGACGTGTTAAAGGAAGCACTAACCCAGAAGTGCCATCCTCCGGAGAGGCATTGGATTCGCCTGACCTTCCTCATATTATAAAAAATTTCCAGAAAAAAATTGAGCATCTTGAACAGATCCTGACAAGTTTAATAAATATATGTAATCAGGATGATGCTCTTGAGCATGGTGATGATGTCAAAAGTGCAGCAATCTCCGTTCAGCTTCCAGCAATTTGTGAGAAAGAAGCCCATAACTCTTGCCTTCAAAACTTGCCTCATAACTGGCTGCCAAAATGCCGAAAAATGCTTAAAAATAAAGGTCCTGAAGATAAAGACGTACAAACTATGCTATTTGCTCTTAAGTGCCTGCACACTGTAGTCAAAGCATAATAGTTTTACCATCTTATGAGCAAGAGATTGTAATAACTCACTACAATGGATACATTACAAATCTTTTCATGGAACATTGCTTCCATCAGGAAGCGGTTGCCTGACTTACATCATATTAGTGCAACCAAGAATATTGATGTCATCTGTTTGCAGGAATGTAGATTGAAAGATGGAGCACCTCCACCAAACTTGCCTGGATATGCAGCTTATAACCTAAGGTCAACCAACTGTTGTGTGATGTATGTCAGAAAGAACTTGCCACATTCACTCCTTTCCTTGCAGAGTCGAGTTAACATGCAGTATCATGGTGTCAAAGTATATGCAGGCGATTTTTCCATAAACATTTTTAATCTCTATGCCCCAGCGAACCAGCTTCGACCTGATGCTTTACCAGATCGCATCAATAGTGAACCTACCATCATTCTTGGAGATTTTAATGCCAGACATAAGAATATTGGTGGGTCTATTACAAACATCAATGGAACTAAACTAGTGAGATTGCTGAATGAGCATGATAATGTTCGAATTGTGGGCACTACTGAGCCTACTCACATATATGGTGGCATACTAGATCTGTGTCTTGGATTTAATACATCATATACGATGCATGACTCTGTCATAGTTGATGATCTTCTATCTGATCACTTCCCAAGACTAACAACTGTCAATCTTGATCACATCTCCAGCAATCAAGGAGCTAAATACAGAAGGAGGAAACTTATTCTCAAACCAGAACACAGAGACAACTTTATTAACCACTTGGATCAATGGTATAAGAATTACGAGCCCACTGGCACACAAAAATTTAATGATGATTTAATTACCACTATTGAGAGTGTTCTCACAGATCAAGTGGGCAGGAATAGGAAACAAAGACCCTCCACTATAAATAACAATAAAAACCAATGTAAATACTATAATGATCCACAGCTGCGCAATCTAACACATGCAGCTAGGAGGATTGGTAAAGCATACCGTGAATGTAGAACCCCAGACCTGCTCAGAACGTTCCAAGCTGCACTAACAAATGCAAGGAATAGAAAGGAAGAACTTAGGCAACAGGAATGGGAACAGTTTGTTAGTGGATTAAATAGGTCCACCCCTTTGAGTTTGGCTTGGAAAGGTATAAATAAAATAACCAGGAAAAAGACTGGCAATGTTGCTCATCCCTTTCCTCTTGAAAAAGCAAATGACCTCATAAATGACTGGTCCAAAACATCCAGGCATGAAAGCCTTCCATCTCATATTAGAAAAAATTTAGAGAGTACTTCTGAAGAAATGTTGAAACTGATTAATTTTATGAGCCAAAATATTGATGAGAGTGATTGCCTCTTTACCGAGTATGAATTAGATAATGCATTAACCAAAGGTCGATCAACTGCTCCTGGAGAGGATGGTATAACCTATGATATTCTCAGAACTCTAAGGCACGTGCCTGATAACCCTTTGTTGGCACTGTATAATCTCAGTTACATTGAGGGCGTTCTTCCTACTTCCTGGACCAATAGTCTCATTGTGCCTATCCCTAAGCCCCAACAGCCTGATACATTTAGGCCGATCTCCTTAACTAGTTGTCTTTGCAAAACTTTTGAAAGAATGATGCTTAACAGATTGTACTACAGAATCAGACATCAACTTTCCCCCTACCTCTATGGGTTCATGAAAGGTAAAAGTGTGAGAACTGTATTTCCACCTTTCTCACTGCACACACCTCTACTAGTTTTACCACTTTTCTTGATCTAAAATCTGCATTTGATATTGCAAACAGAACCGTTATACTACATGAACTAGCCAAAATGAATATTGGTGGTAGCTTACTCTGCTGGATAATAGGATACCTGTCAAATAGAGTATCCTCTGTCCTTTACCAAGGCTTCAGAAGTGATTCTAAAGAAATGTCTTTAGGTACACCGCAGGGAGGAGTTCTTAGTCCCATGCTATTTAATATTCTGATTAATGCTCTCCTAAATGCTCTACCTGCCTCACCTAAACATATAGCTATAAGCTATGCTGATGATATCATGATCCATACAACAGGGCATAAGAAGATGAATACCATTCTTAATAAAGTTCAAGCAATTTGTAATCGACTAGGCCTCATAATATCTTCCTCTAAAACAAAGATATTAACCAGCAAACGACATCCCCCACCCATCTATTTGCAGGGTGAAATCATTAGCTACGTTAAAACTTACAGATATCTTGGTGTAGATGTACCCTTTAACAAATCCACTATACCACAACTAAACAAGAAATGTAAAGCTAGGCTAAATGCTCTCAAAGCTGTTACTGGCTACAATCCCAACTATGGTGCTAATGTGAGAATCGTGAGAATGATGTACATAGCCTATGTTAGGACCTTAATTGATTATGCTGCTCCCAAGTTGATATTAGCTAGAGAAAGTTCCCTCCGACCCTTGGAGTTAATGCAAAATGAAGCTCTCAGGACTATTCTTGGCTGTTCCAGATCTACAAAAGTTCTTAACAAGAGGAAGGAGCTTGGTATTTCTAGTATCAGTGATAGGATTGTTGAAATTAACACTGTACTCGGTATCAGAATGTTGAGAAACGAACCAGACACTGTCACAGTGAATCTTACCAAGTGTCCAGAGGTAAATACACACAGATCTAAATGGATTGTGAAAACGTGCAATTGCATTAAGTTTTATAACCTGCATGAACTGTATCACTGTAGGCAACAAGAGCATTTCACCCCTCCATGGAAGATGTGTTCATTTAATATCACATACCTACAAGTCCCTCCCAAGAAGCTCATTGCTAGTAATCCCTTCCTTAAATCTCTTGTTAGAGCAACTGCTCAAGAAGAATTTTTTCGCCTAGCTGGTAGTAATAAGTTATCACAAGTTATATACACTGATGGATCTAAACAGGAGTCTTCTGGCAGGGCTGCATCTGCTCTTGTTGCCACCTCCCTAGTTAAGAACGATAATAAATTTGTTGAGTTAGGCATAAGAATTAACAACTGGCCGTCTACACTGCAAACTGAATTGTTTGCAATCCTAATGGCGCTAAAGCTAACCTATGACACCGAGCTTGACTCTATCATCATTACTGATTCTATGTCATCATTGAAGGCTCTTTACTCATATAATGACTCCAACAACATGCTCATTGGGGAAGCCAGGTATAGATACTCAAAAATTAGGGACAAAGGAATTAATGTACAATTGCTATGGATCCCATCACACATTGGATTACTCCTTCATGATAAAGTTGATATGTTAGCCAAGAAGAGTATCCAGAAGGAGAACGTAGAATATAACTTTGGTATAACTGTGTCTAGCATTAGGAATAATATTAGGAGAGAAGTAAATAATGAAGATGATTGTTATAGGAATGCAGTTAGAAGCCTGAGTAGATCTATAACCCACTATGATAACATGAACGTAGATAAGTATGTTTATGGAGCAACTTGCAATGTGAACAGATTGACTGATATTGTAGTGGCCAGGCTTAGGCTTGGTTACAAGTACTTCTGGCAGTTTGGGAGACACACAGATGATGATCAAACTAAATGTAAATTATGTGATCAGGCATATGGTCACTCTCTTGAACACTATGTGCTTAATTGTCCACTTATTGAGGAATACAGAGATAGACAGTATAATAACCTATGTGACATGTCAAGATATCTTATTAATGAAAATAAGATACCAGTTATACTAAGCAAATTTCCTAAATTTGCTTGTAACAGATAAGTGAACTATAGATATGTAGATATAAATCCATATGTATTCCTGTTAACCCTTTGGGGCCTAGTTCCTAGGCCTTTTGTGTATCCACATGCTCTCGCGCTACCGTCCACAGGATGGATATGGGGTGCACAATAAACTAGCCACTTCGGTGGCAAAATCTAAAAATCTTATTGTGGCTAACTGGTCCAGTGGCTAACGCGACGGTCTGGAGTTTTGAGACTCTCTGACCGCGGGTTCAATCCCGCCCGTGGTATGGTTTGTTTGCAATCGTGTCATTACGATTTCGTGAGTCAGATTAAGACACATGTGCAACATCTGGGTATCTTCATTGTAGACGTTTCGCCATCCAGTGGCTTTATCAATACAAATTCCAGGACATAATTTGAAGACAGTAGAACTATGTACAGAAGATGAGGTTGAAAAATGCAAAGTTCTAAATGTTGGACAGGTAAATAACCATGCCACATATAAACTAAATAATGTAGATCTTAATACAACTGATTGCGAAAAGGATTTAGGAGTTCTGGTTAGCAGTAATCTAAAACCAAGACAACAGTGCATTAGTGTTCGCAATAAAGCTAACAGAATTCTTGGCTTCATATCTAGAAGTATAAATAATAGAAGTCCTCAGGTTGTTCTTCAACTCTATATATCCTTGGTTAGGCCTCATTTAGACTATGCTGCTCAGTTCTGGTCACCGTATTACAGAATGGATATAAATGCTCTGGAAAACGTACAAAGGAGGATGACAAAGATGATCCAATGCATCAGAATTTTTCCCTATGAGGATAGACTGAGGGCCCTGAATCTGCACTCTCTCAAAAGGCGTAGAATTAGGGGGGATATGATCGAGGTGTATAAATGGAAAACAGGAATAAATAAAGAGGATGTAAATAGCGTGCTGAATATTTCCAGCCAAGACAGGACTCGCAGCAATGGTTTCAAGTTGGAAAAATTCAGATTCAGAAAGGATATAGGAAAGCACTGGTTTGGTAATAGTGTTGTGGATGAGTGGAACAAACTCTCGAGTACAGTTATTCAGGCTAAAACGTTGTGTAGTTTTAAAAATAGGTTAGATAAATACATGAGAGGGTGTGGGTGGGTGTGAGTTGGACCTGACTAGCTTGTGCTGCTGGGTCTGGTGCAGTGCTCCATCCTTGAGTGGAGATGATCAGACTGGGTGGGTCATTGGGCTAATCCGGGGGGAACATGGACCTACTCCGCATGGGTCAGTAGGCCTGTTGCAGTGTTCCTTTTTTCTTATGTTCTTATGTTCAGGAAGGATATAGGAAAGCATTGGTTTGGTAATAGAGTTGTGGATGAGTGGAACACACTCCCGAGTACCGTCATAGAAGCTAAGACGTTGTGTAGTTTTAAAAATAGGTTGGATAAATACATGAGTGAGTGTGGGTGGGTGTGAGATGGACCTGACTAGCTTGTGTTACTAGGTCGCATGCCGTGCTCCTCCCTTAAGTGACGTGTCTGACCTCACTAAGTCAAGGCATTAACTCAAGCCGGTGGGAAAGCTGGACCTGCCTTGCATAGGCCTTTAGGCCTGTTGCAGTGTTCCTTCTTTCTTATGTTCTTATGTAATCAGTCCCTCAACCTTGGAGTTGGTGTGAAGAGCACCGTAGTTGTGGAGAATCTCCTTGAAACAGAAATACAAATAGCTAGAGCTTCATTTAAGGAGGTTATTAATAGAATATTCAAGAGGTTGCTAGTAGAATTGCAGTAAATCAACCATTCAAATCATTATGAAGCTGTGTGTAGTCTGTGGTCAGTCAAACAAACGGGCTTCCACATGGATAAATTGTCATTTTTGTGGAAATTGGTGTCACGCCCCTTGTGCAGATATCCAAGAACTAGCTACAAGCAGTATTAAAACAGGGAAGTGTTTTTGGGTATGCCCAAATGAGATAAATCTGTGGACTAAAATCACAAGGGTATTAAAAGAGGACAACATCAAAGCTGCTTTCATAGAAAACCTGGAAGCTTTCTACAACAGATGGGAACATAAAAAGTCTGAGCTGAATGGTACTGCCCTTGATACTGGCCATGTAGTCAGAAACTGTTAAGGCTGGAGATGAAGTCCTGGTAGTCAGTAAATATGGGGCTGATAGTGCTGTCCTGGGAGACAGTAATGGTGAAGCTGGAGGTGCTGTCCTGGGAGACAGTAATGGTGAAGCTGGAGGTGCTGTCCTGGGAGACAGTAATGGTGAAGCTGGAGATGCTGTCCTGGGAGACAGTAATGGTGAAGCTGGAGATTTTGTCCAGGTAGTCGGGAATTATACGCAGGAAGGAATACATATAAATGACCTCATAGGGGACAGGAGCCATAGTAGGGAAACAAGTGTAGTCAAAGATAAGATAAAACCAATATTGCAAACTAGAAATACCGCAGGAAATAGCAAACAAGAGGACTCCACTAGCAATAGTGAGGATATACTACCAAAAACAACTGGTGGGAGCTCCATTGTTGGTGCTAGGGAGGATAGAAGTAAGACAGGGAAACATGCACCAACAGGGAATACAGTCACAGAAACCCAAGGCAAACGGAAACCAAGCCTGTGCACATACTATGCACTTGGTATCTGCTGGCATGGGAAATCTGGAAAAACAGATGGGACGTGCAACCATGACCACCCTAGAAAATGCCATGCCCATATGACAACAGGAAAATGCAAACTCCCTTCCTGTAAGCTTTTTCACCCTGAACTGTGTACCTCTTCAGTACAGGAAAGACTGTGCTATAACTTAAATTGCCAGGCATACCATCTAAAGGGGACAAAAAGATACAAAACATCCAGGCCATGGGAAAACCTGGGTAGCCACAGCCACTCAAGAGGGAGAGGTTTTTTAGTGCCAGGAAGGAAAAAAAACTGGCAGGAAATGGCAGAAATCGTACACCAAATCCAGTCATTCCTGGAGTGGAACCACAGTCGATGGCCTCCACTCCAAACCAACAGATACAGATACTAATGCCGGAAAAAAAAATTCCCCCCCAGTACCAACAATACCACCAGTCCGATAACATTCTTCTTTGCAAATATACAGGGTCTAAAGCCTGCAACAAACAACAAATTACCTTTCATCCGTGGACTGCTTGCAGAGGCAAAGGCAATGTTCGCGGCTTTCACTGAGACCCACATAAAGGATCACTTGGACATCGAAATATGGATTCCAGGCTACAACCTATACAGATGTGACAGAGTGAACAGGCAAAAGGAGGGGGGGGTTGGCCTGTACATTGCAGAGCCACTTGTTTGCACAGAACTGCTTAATTCCTCAAATGATGTAGTGGAAGTTTTAGCAGTAAAGGTCGAGAACCAAAACCTAGTCATTGTGGTAGTCTACAAGCCTCCGGATGCAACATCCCAGCAATTCCAGGAACAGCTGTTAAAAATTGACCACTGTCTGGAAAATCTTCCAGCTCCTGCACCAACATTTTGCTCCTGGGGGATTTCAACTTAAGGCACCTAAAATGGAGGAATATAGCAAATAATATTGTTGCAGTAATAACACCAGGAGGCAGCTCTGATGAAAACTCACACTCACACGAGCTTTTAAATCTCTGCACAAAATTCAATTTAAACCAGCAAATAATAGAGCCTACTAGACTGGAGAATACACTAGACCTCATCTTCAATAACAATGATGATCTGATAAGAAATGTCACCATTTCAAAAACAATATACTCAGATCACAACATAATTGAGGTTCAGACATGTATGCGCGGAGCCCAAGACCGACATAATGAGACTAGTCACGAGGGAGCATTCACCAAATTCAATTTCAATAACAAAAACATAAAGTGGGACCAAGTAAACCAAGTCCTAACCGATATAAGCTGGGAAGATATACTAAGCAACACAGACCCCAACTTATGCCTAGAACAGATTAACTCGGTGGCACTCGATGTATGCACAAGGCTTATTCCTCTAAGAAAAAGGAGGAGTAGATGTAAAATAGAAAGAGACAGGCGCTCCCTTTACAGGCGACGGAAAAGAGTAACAGAGCGGCTAAAAGAGGTCAATATATCTGAAATGCGTAGGGAGACACTGGTCAGAGAAATAGCAAGCATCGAACTTAAGCTAAAAGAATCCTTTAGGAGTCAGGAATCGCGGGAAGAACTAAAAGCCATAAATGAAATCGAAAGAAACCCAAAGTATTTCTTCTCCTATGCCAAATCAAAATCGAGAACAACGTCCAGTATTGGGCCCCTACTTAAACAAGATGGGTCCTACACAGATGACAGCAAGGAAATGAGTGAGCTACTCAAGTCCCAATATGACTCAGTTTTTAGCAAGCCGCTAACCAGACTGAGAGTCGAAGATCAAAATGAATTTTTTATGAGAGAGCCACAAAATTTGATTAACACAAGCCTATCCGATGTTATCCTGACGCCAAATGACTTCGAACAGGCGATAAATGACATGCCCATGCACTCTGCCCCAGGGCCAGACTCATGGAACTCTGTGTTCATCAAGAACTGCAAGAAGCTCCTATCACGAGCCTTTTCCATCCTATGGAGAGGGAGCATGGACACGGGGGTCGTCCCACAGTTACTAAAAACAACAGACATAGCCCCACTCCACAAAGGGGGCAGTAAAGCAACAGCAAAGAACTACAGACCAATACCACTAACATCCCATATCATAAAAATCTTTGAAAGGGTCCTAAGAAGCAAGATCACCACCCATCTAGAAACCCATCAGTTACACAACCCAGGGCAACATGGGTTTAGAACAGGTCGCTCCTGTCTGTCTCATCTATTGGATCACTACGACAATGTCCTAAATGCACTAGAAGACAAAAAGAATGCAGATCTAATATATACAGACTTTGCAAAAGCCTTCGACAAGTGTGACCATGGCGTAATAGCGCACAAAATGCGTGCTAAAGGAATAACAGGAAAAGTCGGTCGATGGATCTATAATTTCCTCACTAACAGAACACAGAGAGTAGTCGTCAACAGAGTAAAGTCCGAGGCAGCTACGGTGAAAAGCTCTGTTCCACAAGGCACAGTAGTCGCTCCCATCTTGTTCCTCATCCTCATATCCGACATAGACAAGGATGTCAGCCACAGCACCGTGTCTTCCTTTGCAGATGACACCCGAATCTGCATGACAGTGTCTTCCATTGCAGACACTGCAAGGCTCCAGGCAGACATCAACCAAATCTTTCAGTGGGCTGCAGAAAACAATATGAAGTTCAACGATGAGAAATTTCAATTACTCAGATATGGTAAACATGAGGAAATTAAATCTTCATCAGAGTACAAAACAAATTCTGGCCACAAAATAGAGCGAAACACCAACGTCAAAGACCTGGGAGTGATCATGTCGGAGGATCTCACCTTCAAGGACCATAACATTGTATCAATCGCATCTGCTAGAAAAATGACAGGATGGATAATGAGAACCTTCAAAACTAGGGAGGCCAAGCCCATGATGACACTCTTCAGGTCACTTGTTCTATCTAGGCTGGAATGTTGCTGCACACTAACAGCATCTTTCAAGGCAGGTGAAATTGCCGACCTAGAAAATGTACAGAGAACTTTCACGGCGCGCATAACGGAGATAAAACACCTCAATTACTGAGAGCGCTTGAGGTTCCTAAACCTGTATTCCCTGGAACGCAGGAGGGAGAGATACATGATTATATACACCTGGAAAATCCTAGAGGGACTAGTACCGAACTTGCACACGAAAATCACTCACTACGAAAGCAAAAGACTTGCCAGACGATGCACCATCCCCCCAATGAAAAGCAGGGGTGTCACTAGTACGTT
The DNA here is from genome assembly GCF_038502225.1 of Cherax quadricarinatus. NCBI lineage: Eukaryota > Metazoa > Arthropoda > Malacostraca > Decapoda > Parastacidae > Cherax > Cherax quadricarinatus. Next base: position 33,558,738 of record NC_091324.1, read on the forward strand.
AAGAGACTATATAATAAGTGTCAGGGGCCCGAGACTGTTCAACTGCCTCCCAGCACACATAAGGGGGATTATCAACAGACCCCTGGCAGTCTTCAAGCTGGCACTGGACAAGCACCTAAAGTCAGTTCCTGATCAGCCGGGCTGTGGCTCGTACGTTGGTTTGCGTGCAGCAAGCAGCAACAGCCTGGTTGATCAGGCTCTGATCCACCAGGAGGCCTGGTCACAGACAGGGCCGCGGGGGCGTTGACCCCCGGAACTCTCTCCAGGTAAACTACGGTGCTCTTCGCACCAACTCCAAGGTTGAGGGACTGATTACCTCATCTTCTGTATATAGTTCTTCTGTCTTCAAGTTATGTCCTGGAATTTGTATTGATAAAGCCACTGGATGGCGAAACATCTACAATAAAGATACCCAGATGTTGCACATATGTCTTAATTTCATAAGATACATTTTGGCTCTCTTCTTGAACTGGTTCATGCTCAGGCTGGTTTTGACATGTGCAGGCAGTCTGTTCCATTACTTTATTGCTGTGCAATAAAAGGTGTTTGAAGCTTGGCCACTGACTGTGGGTGCTACAAAGTTGTGCTCTCTCCCCCTAGTACTATGTTTGCTTTGGTTCCCAACCTTGACGAAATTGGCAGGAAGATATTCTGGACTTCAGTTGTTTTACTCTGTCTTCAACATTCAGTATATCCAACTGTTGTAATTCATCCTGGCCTACATGTTCTCTTGGAACCAGGTCCAGGATGAATCTTACCATTTTGTTCTGGGTGATTTGCAGTCTATCTTTCAGTTTTTTTTTTGTCAAGGCAGAGTGCCATGAAGAACAAGCGTAGTCCATATGACACTGTATAAGGGCTAAACATAGGGTCCTGCGAGCCTCAGTAGGTAGACACTGTGCTTGTCTATAGAGGAATTTCAGTCTGGCATTCGCTTTCTTTACTACACTGTTCCCTATCAGTTCTCCTGACATGCATGGGTCAAAAGGGATTCCCAGATATTTTACTGAGGAAACTGAAGTGATGGGTTCCCCATTACACCGGACATTAAAATTATTTACCCTTCTCAGTTTTTGTTTCGTTCCAAAGAGAATGGCTTCCGTTTTCCCGAGGTGTAACGATAGTTTGTTGTCTACTAACCATTTGCTGCAGGACTCCAGTTCCAGTGTTATTACATTAACTATATTTTGTGGATCTCCTTGCATTTTGTAGTCACTTAGTCTATTGTTTCTTTCACTGATTTTCCTACCAATTCTCTTTCCCACTGAACCTCTTGCAGAAACTTCCTCATGCCTGTGTAGTCCCCCCTTTTGTAGTTTGTTTTTTCCCATCCTACTCATGTTACTCTCTCCACTTGTAACTCTATGTATTCAAAGCTCAGAACCACGTGGTCACTAGCTCCGAAGGGTTTTTCATATGTGATGTCCTCGATGTCATCAGGGTCCCGTCTTCCTCACCTCTCTCTCTGGTAGTATCCCTAACATGTTGATGCATGAGGTTTTCCAGTACCACATCCATCATTTTGGCTCTTCATGTTTCGGGACACCCATGTGGCTCCAGGTTTTCCCAATCAATCTCCTCGTGATTGAAATCGCCCATAAATAGTAACTTTGCTCAACCCGTCTGAGCTGTTCTGGCCACCTCAACTAGTGTGTCCACCATTGCTCTGCTGCTTTCTTCATATTCTTGGCTTGGCCTCTTACAGTTCTGTGACGGATTATGCATCACTGAAATGACTTCCTTATGTCCCCCAGACTGAATTGTACCTACTATGTACTCTCGCCCATATCGTCCATTCCTTCCATTCCCTCAAATCCCCATCGGTTTTTAATGTGCAGGTCCACATGCATGACTACACATATAGCCCCAAACAATACCTAAATATAGGTCTACATTTACAAACCTACTTGAACATTAAAATCTATGTTTAAATCAAAATTACATTTCACTTGAAGGCTACACGTGTAGGTGTACATATGTAAACTTTTATGGGTAGGGCTACATGTATAGGCTTATGAGTTAATATACAGTGGTAAAGTGTATGGTAGAGTTATTATTGAAAGAATTAAGAGTAAGACGGAGAATAGGATAGCAGATGAACAAGGAGGCTTTAGGAAAGGTAGGGGTGTGTGGACCAGGTGTTTACAGTGAAACATATAAGTGAACAGTATTTAGATAAGGCTAAAGAGATCTTTGTGGCATTTATGGATTTGGAAAAGGCGTATGACAGGGTGGATAGGGGGGCAATGTGGCAGATGTTGCAAGTGTATGGTGTAGGAGGTAGCTTACTGAAAGCAGTGAAGAGTTTTTACGAGGATAGTGAGGCTCAAGTTAGAGTATGTAGGAAAGAGGGAATTTTTTTCCCAGTAAAAGTAGGCATTAGACAAGGATGTGTGATGTCACCGTGGTTGTTTAATATATTTATAGATGGGGTTGTAAGAGAAGTAAATGTGAGGGTCTTGGCAAGAGGCGTGGAGTTAAAAGATAAAGAATCACACAAAAGTGGGAGTTGTCACAGCTGCTCTTTGCTGATGACACTGTGCTCTTGGGAGATTATGAAGAGAAGTTGCAGAGATTGGTGGATGAATTTGGTAGGGTGTGCAAAAGAAGAAAATTAAAGGTGAATACAGGAAAGAGTAAGGTTATGAGGATAACAAAAAGATTAGGTGATGAAAGATTGAATATCAGATTGGAGGGAGAGAGTATGGAGGAGGTGAATGTATTCAGATATTTGGGAGTGGACGTGTCAGCAGATGGGTCTATGAAAGATGAGGTGAATCATAGAATTGATGAGGGAAAAAGAGTGAGTGGTGCACTTAGGAGTCTGTGGAGACAAAGAACTTTGTCCTTGGAGGCAAAGAGGGGAATGTATGAGAGTATAGTTTTACCAACGCTCTTATATGGGTGTGAAGCATGGGTGATGAATGTTGCAGCGAGGAGAAGGCTGGAGGCAGTGGAGATGTCATGTCTGAGGGCAATGTGTGATGTGAATATAATGCAGAGAATTCGTAGTTTGGAAGTTAGGAGGAGGTGCGGGATTACCAAAACTGTTGTCCAGAGGGCTGAGGAAGGGTTGTTGAGGTGGTTCGGACATGTAGAGAGAATGGAGCGAAACAGAATGACTTCAAGAGTGTATCAGTCTGTAGTGGAAGGAAGGCGGGGTAGGGGTCGGCCTAGGAAAGGTTGGAGAGAGGGGGTAAAGGAGGTTTTGTGTGCGAGGGGCTTGGACTTCCAGCAGGCATGCGTGAGCGTGTTTGATAGGAGTGAATGGAGACAAATGGTTTTTAATACTTGACGTGCTGTTGGAGTGTGAGCAAAGTAACATTTATGAAGGGATTCAGGGAAACCGGCAGGCCGGACTTGAGTCCTGGAGATGGGAAGTACAGTGCCTGCACTCTGAAGGAGGGGTGTTAATGTTGCAGTTTAAAAACTGTAGTGTAAAGCACCCTTCTGGCAAGACAGTGATGGAGTGAATGATGGTGAAAGTTTTTCTTTTTCGGGCCACCCTGCCTTGGTGGGAATCGGCCAGTGTGATAATAATAAAAATAATTGTGTACTGGATGGGTGAATGTGAGAAGCATTCAATGAAGAACATTCATAAATGATCCCATACAACTACCGATGTACATTGTTTGTTACCAACATTTTAGTGATGTATGGGAGAACATAAAGAATGGGAGGAATGTAAAGAATAACATAAGTTGCCACCGATCTATATGGACACAACGTGAGAATGGAATGTAAGCAGGGAATAATTGGAAAGCTTAAAACAATCAGTAAAATGGGTAATTATTAATAACCAACAAACAATATGTGAGGGAACAACTTCAAATGATTATTGAACAGCTGTCACCAAATAATGAGCTGCAGTCCCTAAATTTGTTCAGTTATAATCCCTAAAACTCTACGTTACATAATATTTACTATGTATATTATATTCCCATTTAGTTATACCTCTCTTAATTCCTTTCTATACATTATCCAAACTATAACTTTCTTTACACTATACAAACTTAAACTACCTTTTAAATTACAACAGTTATATGTAACACTCCTGCTTGTAATCTGTACATCTTTTAACAATTTATAGACACCCAAAGCAAGAATTAATATAAGCCTCTTATCTTAACATACTATAGTGTGTGGCTGTAGCTCCCATAACACTGTACCAGTTGCTCAACATACCATAGTGTGTGGCTGTAGCTCCCATAACACTGTACCAGTTGCTCAACATACCATAGTGTGTGGCTGTAGCTCCCATAACACTGTACCAGCTGCTCAACATACCATAGTGTGTGGCTGTAGCTCCCATAACACTGTACCAGTTGCTCAACATACCATAGTGTGTGGCTGTAGCTCCCATAACACTGTACCAGTTGCTCAACATACCATAGTGTGTGGCTGTAGCTCCCATAACACTGTACCAGCTGCTCAACATACCATGGTGTGTGGCTGTAGCTCCCATAACACTGTACCAGTTGCTCAACATACCGTAGTGTGTGGCTGTAGCTCCCATAACTCTGTACCAGTTGCTCAACATACCGTAGTGTGTGGCTGTAGCTCCCATAACTCTGTACCAGTTGCTCAACATACCATAGTGTGTGGCTGTAGCTCCCATAACACTGTACCAGTTGCTCAACATACCATAGTGTGTGGCTGTAGCTCCCATAACACTGTACCATCTTCTCAGCATACCGTAGTGTGTGGCTGTAGCTCCCATAACACTGTACCAGCTGCTCAACATACCATAGTGTGTGGCTGTAGCTCCCATAACACTGTACCAGTTGCTCAACATACCATAGTGTGTGGCTGTAGCTCCCATAACACTGTACCAGTTGCTCAACATACCATAGTGTGTGGCTGTAGCTCCCATAACACTGTACCAACTGCTCAACATACCATAGTGTGTGGCTGTAGCTCCCATAACACTGTACCAGCTGCTCAACATACCATAGTGTGTGGCTGTAGCTCCCATAACACTGTACCAGCTGCTCAACATACCATAGTGTGTGGCTGTAGCTCCCAAAACACTGCACCAGCTGCTCAACATACCATAGTGTGTGGCTGTAGCTCCCATAACACTGCACCAGCTGCTCAACATACCATAGTGTGTGGCTGTAGCTCCCATAACACTGTACCAGCTGCTCAACATACCATAGTGTGTGGCTGTAGCTCCCATAACACTGTACCAGCTGCTCAACATACCATAGTGTGTGGCTGTAGCTCCCATAACACTGTACCAGCTGCTCAACATACCATAGTGTGTGGCTGTAGCTCCCATAACACTGTACCAGTTGCACAACATACCATAGTGTGTGGCTGTAGCTCCCATAACACTGTACCAGTTGCACAACATACCATAGTGTGTGGCTGTAGCTCCCATAACACTGTACCAGCTGCTCAACATACCATAGTGTGTGGCTGTAGCTCCCATAACACTGTACCAGTTGCTCAACATGCCATAGTGTGTGGCTGTAGCTCCCATAACACTGTACCAGTTGCACAACATACCATAGTGTGTGGCTGTAGCTCCCATAACACTATACCAGCTGCTCAACTGCCTTTGTAACATCTCTCGTGCTCACGTATATCTTTTCACCCGAATTTCACGCAGATATAATGGTGCCCAGACCAGAACGAGGACTGTCATGTCTGACCCGATACCTGGAGTACACCTGGAGTACACCTGGAGTATATCTGGAGTACATTTGGAGTACACCTGGAGTACAACTGGAGTATGTTCCGAGGTGAAGGCCCCTGCGGCCCGGTCCATGGCCAGGCAGCGATGATAGTTACAGCCCACTGATTCATAACTGTCTACTTCACAATCCCAACATACATAAAATTTATTAATAACACTGGAGCAGTTAATAACTAGCACTCTAGCATTGATGTGGAATATAGTGTTGTATTCTGGGTTCTCGCTGTCAGTTAGCATAACATACAATGTTACATATAAGTTTGTCACCACCGCTGGGTGACAAACCGCTGGGTGCTTTTCAACCAGGATGCCGCGGCACCCTGTTTGTGGCACTGATAGTGCCCATGGGAGCCGCAACACCCTGATGTGGCACTGAGAGTGTCCAGGGATGCCACGACACCCTAATATGCCACTGAGAGTGTCCAGGAGTGCCGCGGCACCCTAGCGTACCACTGAGTGTCCAGGGGGTGCCGCGGCACTCTAATAATAATAATAATATCCTCATTTACTACAAGTACATGTACAGAGTATACAGACCATAACTGACATCAATGACATACTACTGTATAGAAAGCCGCTTGTTATGCTGAGCATTTCGGGCAAATTAGGTCAGTTTTGCCCCAGGAAGCGACCCACACGAGTCAAATAACACCTAATGATGTGATAATGAGTGCCCAGGGTGCCGCGGCACCTTAAGATACAACTGAGAGTGTCCAGAGGTGCCGCGGCACCCTAGGATGCAACTGGGTGTGCAGGGGTGCCGTGGCACCATAGGATGCAACTGAGTGTCCAGGGGTGCCGTGGTACCCGAGGATGCAACTGAGCGTCCAGGGGTGCCGTGGCACCCTAGGATGCAACTGAGTGTCCAGGGGTGCCGTGGCACCCTAGGATGCAACTGAGTGTCCAGGGGTGCCGTGGCACCCTAGGATGCAACTGAGTGTCCTAGGGTGCCGTGGCACCCTTGGATGCAACTGAGTGTCCAGGGGTGCCGTGGCACCCTAGGATGCAACTGAGTGTTTAGGGGTGCCGTGGCACCCTAGGATGCAACTAAGTGTCCAGGGGTGCCGCGGCACCCTAGGATGCAAATAAGAGCGTCCAGGGGTGCCGTGGCACCCTAGGATACAACTAAGAGTGTCCAGGGGTGCCGTGGCACCTTAGGATGTAACGAAGAGTGTCCAGGGGTGCGGTGGCACCCTAAGATGCAACTAAGAGTGTCCAGGGGTACCGTGGAACCCTAGGATGCAACTGAGTGTCCAGGGGTGCCCTGGCACCCTAGTCTGCAACTAAGAGTGTCCAGGGGTGCCGTGGCACCCTAGTCTGCAACTAAGAGTGTCCAGGGGTGCCGTGGCACCCTAGGATGCAACTGAGTGTCCAGGGGTGCCGTGGCACCCTAGGATGCAACTAAGAGTGTCCAGGGGTGCCGTGGCACCCTAGGATGCAACTGAGTGTCCAGGGGTGCCGTGGCACCCTAGGATGCAACTAAGAGTGTCCAGGGGTGCCGTGGCACCCTAGGATGCAACTAAGAGTGTCCAGGGGTGCCGTGGCACCTTAGGATGCAACTTAGTGTCCAGGGGTGCCGTGGCACCCTAGTATGTAACTAGGAGTGTCCAGGGGTGCCGTGGCACCCTAGTATGCAACTAAGAGTGTCCAGGGGTGCCGTGGCACCCTAGGATGCAACTGAGTGTCCAGGGGTGCCGTGGCACCCTAGGATGCAACTGAGTGTCCAGGGATGCCGTGGCACCCTAGGATGCAACTGAGTGTCCAGGGGTGCCGTTGCACCCTAGGATGCAACTGAGTGTTCAGGGGTGCCGTGGCACCCTAGTATGCAACTGAGTGTCCAGGGGTGCCGTGGCACCCTAGGATGCAACTGAGTGTCCAGGGGTGCCGTGGCACCCTAGGATGCAACTGAGTGTCCAGGGGTGCCGTGGCACCCTAGGATGCAACTGAGTGTCCAGGGGTGCCGTGGCACCCTAGGATGCAACTGAGTGTCCAGGGGTGCCGTGGCACCCTAGGATGCAACTGAGTGTCCAGGGGTGCCGTGGCACCCTAGGATGCAACTGAGTGTCCAGGGGTGCCGTGGCACCCTAGGATGCAACTGAGTGTCCAGGGTTGCCGCGGCACCCTAGGATGCAACTAAGAGCGTCCAGGGGTGCCGTGGCACCCTAGGATACAACTAAGAGTGTCCAGGGGTGCCGTGGCACCCTAGGATGTAACGAAGAGTGTCCAGGGGTGCGGTGGCACCCTAGGATGCATCTAAGAGTGTCCATGGGTACCGTGGAACCCTAGTCTGCAACTAAGAGTGTCCAGGGGTGCCGTGGCACCCTAGGATGCAACTAAGAGTGTCCAGGGGTGCCGTGGCACCCTAGGATGCAACTGAGTGTTCAGGGGTGCCGTGGCACCCTAGGATGAAACTAAGAGTGTCCAGGGGTGCCGCGGCACCCTAGGATGCAACTAAGAGTGTCCAGGGGTGCCGTGGCACCCTAGGATGCAACTGAGTATCCAGGGGTGCCATGGCACCCTAGGATGCAACTAAGAGTGTCCACGGGTGCCGTGGCACCCTAGGATGCAACTGAGTGTCCAGGGGTGCCGTGGCACCCTAGGATGCAACTGAGTGTCCAGGGGTGCCGTTGCACCCTAGCATGCAACTAAGAGTGTCCAGGGGTGCCGCGGCACCCTAGGATGCAACTAAGAGTGTCCAGGGGTGCCGTGGCACCCTAGGATGCAACTAAGAGTGTCCAGGGGTGCCGCAGCACCCTAGGATGCAACTGAGTGTCCAGGAGTGCCGTGGCACCCTAGGATGCAACTAAGAGTGTCCAGGGGTGCCGCGGCACTCTAGGATGCAACTAAGAGTGTCCAGGGGTGCCGTGGCACCCTAGGATGCAACTGAGTATCCAGGGGTGCCATGGCACCCTAGGATGCAACTAAGAGTGTCCACGGGTGCCGTGGCACCCTAGGATGCAACTGAGTGTCCAGGGGTGCCGTGGCACCCTAGGATGCAAATGAGTGTCCAGGGGTGCCGTTGCACCCTAGCATGCAACTAAGAGTGTCCAGGGGTGCCGCGGCACCCTAGGATGCAACTAAGAGTGTCCAGGGGGGCCGTGGCACCCTAGAATGCAACTAAGAGTGTCTAGGGGTGCCGCGGCACCCAGAGATGCAACTAAGACTGTCCAGAGGTGCCGTGGCACCCTAGGATGCAACTGAGTGTCCAGGGGTGCCGTGGCACCCTAGGATGCAACTGAGTGTCCAGGGGTGCCGTTGCACCCTAGCATGCAACTAAGAGTGTCCAGGGGTGCCGCGGCACCCTAGCATGCAACTAAGAGTGTCCAGGGGTGCCGTGGCACCCTAGGATGCAACTAAGAGTGTCCAGGGATGCCGTGGCACCCTAGGATGCAACTAAGAGTGTCCCGGGGTGCCGCAGCACCCTAGGATGCAACTGAGTGTCCAGGAGTGCCGTGGCACCCTAGGATGCAACTAAGAGTGTCCAGGGGTGCCGCGGCACTCTAGGATGCAACTAAGAGTGTCCAGGGGTGCCGTGGCACCCTAGGATGCAACTGAGTATCCAGGGGTGCCATGGCACCCTAGGATGCAACTAAGAGTGTCCACGGGTGCCGTGGCACCCTAGGATGCAACTGAGTGTCCAGGGGTGCCGTGGCACCCTAGGATGCAAATGAGTGTCCAGGGGTGCCGTTGCACCCTAGCATGCAACTAAGAGTGTCCAGGGGTGCCGCGGCACCCTAGGATGCAACTAAGAGTGTCCAGGGGGGCCGTGGCACCCTAGAATGCAACTAAGAGTGTCCAGGGGTGCCGCGGCACCCAGAGATGCAACTAAGACTGTCCAGAGGTGCCGTGGCACCCTAGGATGCAACTAAGAGTGTCCACGGATGCCGTGGCACCCTAGGATGCAACTAAGAGTGTCCCGGGGTGCCGCGGCACCCTAGGATGCAACTAAGAGTGTCCAGGGGTGCCGTGGCACCCTAGGATGCAACTGAGAGTGTCCAGGGGTGCCGAGGCACCCTAGGATGCAACTAAGAGTGTCCAGGGGTGCCGCGGCACCCTAAGATGCAACTAAGAGTGTCCAGGGGTGCCGTGGCACCCTAGAATGCAACTAAGAGTGTCCAGGGGTGCCGTGGCACCCTAGGATGCAACTAAGATTGTCCAGGGGTGCCCTGGCACGCTAGGATGCAACTGAGAGTGTCCAGGGGTGCCGTGGCACCCTAGGATGCAACTAAGAGTGTCCAGGGGTACCGCGGGCTCTAGGATGCAACTAAGAGTGTCCAGGGGTGCCGGGGCACCCTAGGATGCAACTAAGAGTGTCCCGGGGTGCCGTGGCACCCTAGAATGCAACTAAGAGTGTCCAGGGGTGCCGTAGCACCCTAGGATGCAACTAAGAGTGTCCAGGGGTGCCGTGGCACCCTAGGATGCAACTAAGAGTGTCCAGGGGTGCCGTGGCACCCTAGGACGCAACTAAGAGTGTCCAGGGGTGCCGTGGCACCTTAGGATGCAACTAAGAGTGTCCAGGGGTGCCGCGGCACCCTAGGATGCAACTAAGAGTGTCCAGGGGTGCCGCGGCACCCTAGGATGCAACTAAGAGTGTCCAGGGGTGCCGCGGCACCCTAGGATGCAACTAAGAGTGTCCAGGGGCGCCGCGGCACCCTAGGATGCAACTAAGAGTGTCCAGGGGCGCCGTGGCACCCTAGGATGCAACTAAGAGTGTCTAGGGGCGCCGTGGCACCCTAGGATGCAACTAAGAGTGTCCAGGGGTGCCGTGGCACTCTAGGATGCAACTAAGAGTGTCCAAGGTTGCCGTGGCACCCTAGGATGCAACTAAGAGTGTCCAGGGGTGCCGTGGCACCCTAGGATGCAACTAAGAGTGTCCAGGGGTGCCGTGGCACCCTAGGATGCAACTAAGACTGTCCAGGGTTGCCGTGGCACCCTAGGATGCAACTAAGAGTGTCCAGGGGTGCCGTAGCACCCTAGGATGCAACTAGGAGTGTCCAGGGGTGCCGTGGCACCCTAGAATGCAACTAAGAGTGTCCAGGGGTGCCGTAGCACCCTAGGATGCAACTAAGAGTGTCCAGGGGTGCTGTGGCACCCTAGGATGCAACTACGAGTGTCCAGGGGTGCCGTAGCACCCTAGGATGCAACTAAGAGTGTCCAGGGGTGCCGCGGCACCCTAGGATGCAACTAAGAGTGTCCAGGGGTGCCGCGGCACCCTAGGATGCAACTAAGAGTGTCCAGGGGTGCCGCGGCACCCTAGGATGCAACTAAGAGTGTCCAGGGGTGCCGCGGCACCCTAGGATGCAACTAAGAGTGTCCAGGGGTGCCGTGGCACCCTAGGATGCAACTAAGAGTGTCCAGGGGTGCTGTGGTACCCTAGGATGCAACTAAGAGTGTCCAGGGGTGCCGTGGCACCCTAGGATGCAACTAAGAGTGTCCAGAGGTGCCGTGGCACCCTAGGATGCAACTAAGAGTGTCCAGGGGTGCCGTGGCACCCTAGGATGCAACTAAGAGTGTCCAGGGGTGCCGTGGCACCCTAGGATGCAACTAAGAGTGTCCAGGGGTGCCGTAGCACCCTAGGATGCAACTAAGAGTGTCCAGGGGTGCCGTGGCACCCTAGGATGCAACTAAGAGTGTCCAGGGGTGCCGTGGCACCCTAGGATGCAACTAAGAGTGTCCAGGGGTGCCGTGGCACCCTAGGATGCAACTAAGAGTGTCCAGGGGTGCCGTGGCACCCTAGGATGCAACTAAGAGTGTCCAGGGGTGCCGCAATATTGTTAATAATTTTTCTTAGCTTCATCGTCCTAACTAAAACGCCACATTTTTATGACTAGTATTCGTTATATAATTCACTACTATACAAGAGTTATTATAAACTTTTTGAAGAGATGTCTTTAAATGGTAAACTAATACAGATTAGATTTTGCCACCAAAGTGGCTAGTTTTTTGTGCACTCCATATCCAGCCTTTGGACTGTAGAGCAAGGGCTTATGGATACACGAAAGGCCTAGGAGCTAGGCCCCAAAAGGGTTAATAGGTGTACATTTGGATTTATATCTACATATCTACAGTTGGTAGACAGCAACCACCCAGGGAGGTACTACCGTCCTGCCAAGTGAGTGTAAAACGAAAGCCTGTAATTGTTTTACATGATGGTAGGATTGCTGGTGTCTTTTGTCTGTCTCTTAAATATGCAAGATTACAGGTATGTCTTGCTACTTCTACTTACACTTAGGTCACACTACACATACATGTACACGTTTATTTATACACACTCATCTGAGTTTTCTTTGATTTATCTTAATAGTTCTTGGTCTTATTACTTTTCCTTTTATGTCCATGGGGAAGTGGAATAAGAATCTTTCCTCCGTAAGCCATGCGTGTTGTAAAAGTCAACTAAAATGCCGGGAACAATGGGCTAGTAACCCCTTTTCCTGTAAAGTTTACTAAAAAGAATAAGAAGAAGAAAATTGTCAAAGTGGGAAGTCTGAATGTGCGTGGATGTTGTGCAAATGATAAGAAAGAGATGATTGTGGATGTTATGAATGAGAAGAAGCTGGATGTCCTGGCTTTAAGTGAAACAAAGCTGAAGGGGGTGGGAGAGTTTCAATGGAGAGGAATAAATGGGATTAGGTCAGGGGTTTCAAATAGAGTTAGAGCTAAAGAAGGAGTAGCAATAATGTTGAAGGAAAAGCTATGGCAGGATAAGGACTATAAATGTATTAATTCAAGGATGATGTGGAGTAAAATAAAGGTTAGATGTGAAAAGTGGGTTATAGTAAGCGTATATGCACCTGGAGAAGAGAGAAGTGTTGGCGAGAGAGAGAGAGAGATTTTGGGAAATGTTGAGTGAATGCGTGGGGAGTTTTGAACCAAGTGTGAGAGTACTTGTGGTTGGGGATTTCAATGCTAAAGTGGGTAAAAGTATTGTGGAGGGAGTAGTAGGTAAATTTGGGGTGCCAGGGGTAAATGTAAATGGGGAACCTTTAATTGAGCTATGTGTAGAAAGAGATTTGGTAATAAGTAATACATATTATATGAAAAAGAGGATAAATAAATATGCAAGGTATGATGTAGCACGTAATGAAAGTAGTTTGTTAGATTATGTATTGGTGGATAAAAGGTTGATGGGTAGGCTCCAGGATGTACATGTTTATAGAGGGGCAACTGATATATCGGATCATTATTTAGTTGTAGCTACAGTTAGAGTAAGAGGTAGAGGGGACAAGAGGAAGGTGGCAACAACAAGTAAGAGGAAGGTGAAAGTGTATAAACTAAGAGAGGAGGAAGTTCAGGTGAGATATAAGCGACTATTGGCAGAAAGGTGGGCTAGTGCAAAGATGAGTAGTGGGGGGGGGGGAGGGAAGAGGGTTGGGATAGTTTTAAAAATGCAGTATTAGAATGTGGGGCAGAAGTTTGTGGTTATAGGAGGGTGGGGGCAGGAGGAAAGAGGAGTGATTGGTCGAATGATGAAGTAAAGGGCGTAATAAAAGACAGAAAGTTAGCTTATGAGAGGTTTTTACAAAGCAGAAGTGTTATAAGAAGAGCAGAGTATATGGAGAGTAAAAGAAAGGTGAAGAGAGTGGTGAGAGAGTGCAAAAGGAGAGCAGATGATGAAGTGGGAGAGGCACTGTCAAGAAATTTTAATGAAAATAAGAAAAAAATTTGGAGTGAGTTAAACAAGTTAAGAAAGCCTAGGGAAAGTATGTATTTGTCAGTTAAAAACAGAGTAGGGGAGTTAGTAGATGGGGAGAGGGAGGTATTAGGTAGATGGCGAGAATATTTTGAGGAACTTTTAAATGTCGATGAAGAAAGGGAGGCAGTAATTTCATGCACTGGCCAGGGAGGTATACCATCTTTTAGAAGTGAAGAAGAGCAGAATGTAAGTGTGGGGGAGGTACGTGAGGCATTACGTAGAATGAAAAGGGGTAAAGCAGCTGGAACTGATGGGATCATGACAGAAATGTTAAAAGCAGGGGAGGATATAGTGTTGGAGTGATTGGTACTTTTGTTTAATAAATGTATGAAAGAGGGGAAGGTACCTAGGGATTGGCGGAGAGCATGTACGGTCCCTTTATATAAAGGGAAGGGGGACAAAAGAGATTGTAAAAATTATAGAGGAATAAGTTTACTGAGTATACCAGGAAAAGTGTACGGTAGGGTTATAATTGAAAGAATTAGAGGTAAGACAGAATGTAGGACTGCGGATGAGCAGGGAGGTTTCAGAGTGGGTAGGGGATGTGTAGATCAAGTGTTTACATTGAAGCATATATGTGAACAGTATAAAAGTAGGGAAGTTTTTATTGCATTTATGGATTTAGAAAAGGCATATGGATAGGGGAGCAATGTGGCAAGTGTTGCAAGTATATGGAATAGGTGGTAAGTTACTAAATGTTGTAAAGAGCTTTTATGAGGATAGTGAGGCTCAGGTTAGGGTGTGTAGAAGAGAGGGAGAATACTTCCCGGTAAAAGTAGGTCTTAGACAGGGATGTGTAATGTCACCATGGTTGTTTAATATATTTATAGATGGGGTTGTTAAAGAAGTAAATGCTAGGGTGTTCGGGAGAGGGGTGGGATTAAATTATGGGAAATCAAATACAAAATGGGAAGTGACACAGTTACTTTTTGCTGATGATACTGTGCTTATGGGAGATTCTAAAGAAAAATTGCAAATGTTAGTGGATGAGTTTGTGAGTGTGTAAAGGTAGAAAGTTGAAAGTGAACATAGAAAAGAATAAGGTGATGAGGGTATCAAATGATTTAGATAAAGAAAAATTGGATATCAAATTGGGGAGGAGGAGTATGGAAGAAGTGAATGTTTTCAGATACATGTACTTGGGAGTTAACGTGTTGGCGGATGGATTTATGAAGGATGAGGTTAATCATAGAATTGATGAGGGAAAAAAGGTGAGTGGTGCGTTGAGGTATATGTGGAGTCAAAAAACGTTATCTATAGAGGCAAAGAAGTGATTGTATGAAAGTACAGTAGTACCTACACTCTTATATGGGTGTGAAGCTTGGGTGGTAAATGCAGCAGCGAGGAGGAGGTTGGAGGCAGTGGAGATGTCCTGTCTAAGGGCAATGTGTGGTGTAAATATTATGCAGAACATTCGGAGTGTGGAAATTAGGAGGTGTGGAGTTAATAAAAGTATTAGTCAGAGGGCTGAAGAGGGGTTGTTGAGGTGGTTTGGTCATTTAGAGAGAATGGATCAAAGTAGAATGACATGGAGAGCATTTAAATCTGTAGGAGAAGGAAGGCGGGATAGGGGTCGTCCTCGAAAAGATTGGAAGGAAGGGGTAAGGGAGGTTTTATGGGCGAGGGGCTTGGACTTCCAGCAGGCGTGCATGAACGTGTTCGATAGGAGTGAATGGAGACGAATGGTGTTTGGGACCATACGATCTGTTGGAGTGTGAGCAGGGTAATATTTAGTGAAAGGATTCAGGGACTTGAGTCCTGGAAATGGGAAGAACAATGCCTGCACTTTAAAGGAGGGGTTTCGGGATATTGGCAGTTTGGAGGGATATGTTGTGCATATTTATACGTACATGCTTCTAAACTGTTGTATTCTGAGCACCTCTGCAAAAACAGTGATAATGTGTGAGTGTGGTGAAAGTGTTGAATGATGATGAAAGTATTTTCTTTTTGGGGATTTTCTTTCTTTTTTGGGTCACCCTGCCTCGGTGGGAGACGGCCGACTTGTTGAAAAAAAAAATTACAGTTCACTTATCTATTACAAGTAAATTTAGGAAATTTGCTTAGTATATCTGGTATCTTATTTTCATTAATAAGATATCTTGACACGTCACATAAGTTATTATACTGTATGTCTCTGTATTCCTCAATAAGTGGACAATTAAGCACATAGTGTTCAAGACAGTGACCATATGCCAGATCACATAATATACATTTAGTTGGATCATCATCTGTGTGTCTCCCAGACTGCCAGAAGTACTTGTAACCAAGCCTAAGCCTGGCCACTACAACATCAGTCAGTACTTGTAACCAAGCCTAAGCCTGACCACTACAACATCAATCTGTTCACATTGCAAGTTGCTCCATAAACATACTTATCTACGTTCATGTTATCATAGTGGGTTATAGATCTACTCAGGCTTCTAACTGCATTCCTAAAACAATCATTTTCACTATTTACTTCTCTCCTAATATTATTCCTAATGCTAGACACAGTTATACCAAAGTTATATTCTACATTCTCCTTCTGGATATTCTTCTTGGCTAACATATCAACTTTATCATGAAGGAGTAATCCAATGTGTGATGGGATCCATAGCAATTTTACATTTAATTCCTTTGTCTCTGATTTTTGAGTATCTGTACCTGGCTTCTCCGATGAGCATGTTATTGGAGTCATTATACGAGTCAAGAGCCTTCAATGATGACATTGAATCAGTAATGATGATAGAGTCAAGCTCAGTGTCATAAGTTAGCTTAAGCGCCATTAGGATTGCAAACAATTCAGTTTGCAGTGTAGACGCCCAGTTGTTAATTCTTATGCCTAACTTCTTAACTAGGGAGGTGGCAACAAGAGCAGCTGCAGCCCTGCCAGAAGACTCCTGTTTAGATCCATCAGTGTATATAACTTGTGATAACTTATTACTACCAGCTAGGTGAGAAATTTCTTCTTGAGCAGTTGCTTTAACAAGTGATTTAAGGAAGGGATTACTAGCAATGAGCTTCTTGGGAGGGACTTGCAGGTGTGTGATATTAAATGAACACATCTTCCATGGAGGGGTGAAATGCTCTTGTTGTCTACAGTGATACAGTTCATGCAGGTTATAAAACTTAATTTCATATTTTCACAATTCATTTAGATCTGTGTGTATTTACTTCTAGACACTTAGTAAGATTCATAGTGACATTGTCTGATTCACTTCTTAGTATTGTAATACCGAGTACAGTGTTAATCTCAGTGTTAATCTGAGAATAACAGTAAATATGTGATTAATATTAAGTCAAAATGCATTAAGATAGGAAAGTAAATTTATATAATAGTTACCGTTTGCGTTTGATTTACATTAAACATTTTCTTTATTTACAACTTCACAGTTCGTGACTCACGAAATCGTAATGACACGATTGCAAACAAACCATACCACGGGCGGGGATAGAACCCGCGATCAGAGAGTCTCAAAACTCCAGACTGGTTTTCGTCAGTGATGTGTTGACTTCCCAGGAGATGTAACAATAACTTTCTTATTTTACTGTAACCACAGACATTTTAAACAGTAACTTGCCCTTTAACTTAATATGCACAAGTTTGTGATCATGAGACCATGATGATGATGATTGTGGTGAGGACGTGAAGGAAGACAAAGATGAAAATGTTAGTGAAAAAAAATGTTCCCACTTCCAGTAAAACTGATGTGATTAGAAGAAAGAAAAGTCGAGACCAGTTAATTAGATCTGGGATTTACTTGTTGTGGTGATGAAGTTAATCTTACGTCAGACTGTTATTTGTGGTGATAAACTGGATAATAAGATAAGAGATAAGATTTCGTTCGGATTTTTAACCCCGGAGGGTTAGCCACCCAGGATAACCCAAGAAAGTCAGTGCGTCATCGAGGACTGTCTAACTTATTTCCATTGGGGTCCTTAATCTTGTCCCCCAGGATGCGACCCACACCAGTCGACTAACACCCAGGTACCTATTTGCTGCTAGGTGAACAGGACAACAGGTGTAAGGAAACGTGTCGAATGTTTCCACCCGCCGGGAATCGAACCCGGGCCCTCCGTGTGTGAAGCGGGAGCTTTAGCCACCAGGCCACCGGGCCTGTACCCAGTAAATTAAAGAAACATTTCACTATAAGACTTACATAATAATATAATATAATAATATCTTTATTTACTACCAGCTGACATTAATGACATACTACTATATAGAAAGTCGCTTGTTATGCTGAGCATTTCCCGCAAATTAGGTCAGTTTTGTCCCAGGATGCGACCCACACCAGTCCACTAACACCCAGATACACATCTTAAACTGATGGGTGAACAGGGACAGGGACAACAGGTGTCTTATGGAAACACGTCCCTAATGTTTTCCAGCCGTACCGGAGGAGATTCGAATCCCGGACCTCAGTGTGCGAGCTGAGTGCATTAGCCATCCAGCTACTTTTTAATAAAACTCAAAAGGCCAGCTACTTAGTTAACAGAATTACTCAGTAATACTATGAAGCTTCATAAGCAGAGACACTTGTTCTTCCTGCTTGCAGTGTCACAGTTACCAATATGTTTGGCAGTGAAGCTAAAAAAGTGGATAAAAATATTCCACTCTCAGATATCACCATGGCAGAAGGATACATGATATGTGGCCTACGTAAAAAGTACGCCTCTTAAATCACGACTGATTGGCATAAATAACAAAAAAAAAAAAAGCCACAACACCGTGACTGGAACGATACACAAATAGCCCGCACATAAAAGAGAGAAGCTTACGACGACGTTTCGGTCCGACTTAGACCGAGCAAAAGCAAAGTGAATCATCTCCTGCACACGGAGGCAAGATGGCTGTCGACTGGCAGTGTTGCCATGAGTGTATGAACTCAACCATAAGTTACACACCACAGAACAGGTGGTGTTTGAATCCATGACGAAAGAATCCTAAAACACCAAGCCAGTGCGTAAGTCACTAGGTCAGCTGACTACAACAAGAGTCATCCAAGTAGGTACATTTATATACTATATTTCACCCGCTCTCTGGTTTGTTTACAGTCGTATTATTACGATTTCCAGAGTCATGAGTTATTTACTTTTTTACCCATGAGCGGCAAGAAGAATTTTGTGTGCTTGAAAGTGGACAAAATTAATGTTCTGAGAGATATATTAAGAATTAGGACTGTCGAAGACACCGCGAGACTCCAAGTGGACATCAACCAAATCTTCGAATGGGCCACTCAAAACAATATGAAATTCAACGAGGAGAAATTTCAACTACTCAGATATGGAAAACTTGAGGAAATTAAAAATGTGTCAGGGTATATCACAAATTCTAACCATACAATAGAGCGGAAAAGTAATGTGAATGACCTGGGAGTGATAATGCCAGAGGATCTCGCCTTCAAAGACCACAACAATGTATCTACCTCATCCACTAGGAAAATGATAGGATGGATAATGAGATCCTTCAAAACTAGGGACGCAAAGCCCATGATGATTCTCTTCAAATCGCTTGTGCTCTCTAGGCTGGAGTTCTGTGGTACACTAACGGACCCCTTCAAGGATGGCGACACTGCAGACCTGGAGAGTGTACAAAGAACTTTCACGGAACATAAGTACGATAAGGCACCTAAATTACTGGGAACGGTTGAAGGTCCTTGATCTGTATTCCCTGGAACGCAGGCGAGAGAGATACATGATAATAGACACTTGGAAGGTCCTGGAGGGATTGGTACCAAACCTGCACACGAAAATCACTCCCTATGAAAGCAAAAGACTCGGCAGGAGATGCAACATTCCCCCGATGAAAAGCAGGGGCGCCACGAGTACACTGAGAGACAACACAATAAGTGTCCGGGGCCCAAGACTGTTCTATTGCCTCCCAGCATACATAAGGGGGATTAACAATAGACCTCTGGCTGTCTTTAAGGAGGCACTGGACAGGCACCTAAAGTCAGTACCTGACCAACCGGGCTGTGGTTCGTGCGTCAGCTTGCGTGCGGCCAGCAGTAACAGCCTGGTTGATCAGACCCTGATCCACCATGAGGTCTGGTCTCAGACCGGGTCGCGGGGGCATTGACCCCCGAAACCCTCTCCACGTAAACTCCAGGTGTCAGAGTGAAGGAAAGCAGTATAGATATATTTCCACATGTTCCTACAACAGTGAATAACATCATTATGTCGTTGATTTTTGAACATCTTGAAGTACTGGCAGAAAAAAATTCAGTAGTATTTCCCAAACTTATGTAGGGAAGACTATGACTGGTTGATAAACTTATGTAATGAAACCTGTGACTGGTTGAGATACTTATGTAATGAAACCTGTGACTGGTTGAGATACTTATGTAATGAAACCTGTGACTGGTTGAGATACTTATGTAATGAAACCTGTGACTGGTTGAGATACTTATGTAATGAAACCTGTGACTGGTTGAGATACTTATGTAATGAAACCTGTGACTGGTTGAGATACTTATGTAATGAAACCTGTGACTGGTTGAGATACTTATGTAATGAAACCTGTGACTGGTTGAGATACTTATGTAATGAAACCTGTGACTGGTTGAGATACTTATGTAATGAAACCTGTGACTGGTTGAGATACTTATGTAATGAAACCTGTGACTGGTTGAGATACTTATGTAATGAAACCTGTGACTGGTTGAGATACTTATGTAAGGAAGACTGTGACTGGTTGAGAAACTTATGTAAGGAAACCTGTGACTGGTTGAGAAACTTATGTAATGAAACCTGTGACTGGTTGAGATACTTATGTAAGGAGGACTGTGACTGGTTGAGAAACTTATGTAATGAAACCTGTGACTGGTTGAGATACTTATGTAAGGAGGACTGTGACTGGTTGAGAAACTTATGTAAGGAAACCTGTGACTGGTTGAGAAACTTATGTAATGAAACCTGTGACTGGTTGAGATACTTATGTAAGGAGGACTGTGACTGGTTGAGAAACTTATGTAAGGAAACCTGTGACTGGTTGAGATACTTATGTAAGGAGGACTGTGACTGGTTGAGAAACTTATGTAAGGAAACCTGTGACTGGTTGAGATACTTATGTAAGGAGGACTGTGACTGGTTGATAAACTTATGTAAGGAAACCTGTGACTGGTTGAGATACTTATGTAAGGAGGACTGTGACTGGTTGAGAAACTTATGTAAGGAAACCTGTGACTGGTTGAGATACTTATGTAAGGAGGACTGTGACTGGTTGATAAACTTATGTAAGGAAACCTGTGACTGGTTGAGATACTTATGTAAGGAGGACTGTGACTGGTTGATAAACTTATGTAAGGAGGACTGTGACTGGTTGAGAAACTTATGTAAGGAGGACTGTGACTGGTTGAGAAACTTATGTAAGGAGGACTGTGACTGGTTGAGAAACTTATGTAAGGAGGACTGTGACTGGTTGAGAAACTTATGTAAGGAGGACTGTGACTGGTCGAGAAACTTATGTAAGGAGGACTGTGACTTTTTGAGAAACTTATGTAAGGAGGACTGTGACTGGTTGAGAAACTTATGTAAGGAGGACTGTGACTGGTTGAGAAACTTATGTAAGGAGGACTGTGACTGGTTGAGAAACTTATGTAAGGAGGACTGTGACTGGTCGAGAAACTTATGTAAGGAGGACTGTGACTGGTTGAGAAACTTATGTAAGGAGGACTGTGACTGGTTGAGAAACTTATGTAAGGAGGACTGTGACTGGTTGAGAAACTTATGTAAGGAGGACTGTGACTGGTTGAGAAACTTATGTAAGGAGGACTGTGACTGGTTGAGAAACTTATGTAAGGAGGACTGTGACTGGTTGAGAAACTTATGTAAGGAGGACTGTGACTGGTCGAGAAACTTACGTAAGGAGGACTGTGACTGGTTGAGAAACTTATGTAAGGAGGACTGTGACTGGTTGAGAAACTTATGTAAGGAGGACCGTGACTGGTTGAGAAACTTATGTAAGGAGGACTGTGACTGGTTAAGAAACTTATGTAAGGAGGACTGTGACTGGGTGAGAAACTTATGTAAGGAGGACTGTGACTGGTTGAGAAACTTATGTAAGGAGGACTGTGACTGGTTGAGAAACTTATGTAAGGAGGACTGTGACTGGTTGAGAAACTTATGTAAGGAGGACTGTGACTGGTTGAGAAACTTATGTAAGGAGGACTGTGACTGGTTGAGAAACTTATGTAAGGAGGACTGTGACTGGTTGAGAAACTTATGTAAGGAGGACTGTGACTG
Organism: Cherax quadricarinatus; assembly: GCF_038502225.1. Taxonomy (NCBI): domain Eukaryota; kingdom Metazoa; phylum Arthropoda; class Malacostraca; order Decapoda; family Parastacidae; genus Cherax; species Cherax quadricarinatus. The sequence continues at coordinate 33,580,358 of NC_091324.1, forward strand.
GTTGAGAAACTTATGTAAGGAGGACTGTGACTGGTAGAGAAATACATTTATAACGTTAGTATCAAGACCGTCGAAGTTCAGTCTCACAGAAGACGAACTGACTGAATGCATTATGATGCCAGTCTGAAACTAAAGCATAAGGATGTGTCTTTGGACGAATTCTCAACAGACATTAAGAATGTACGTCCTCAAGTTGTAAAATGAGCTCTGGTAAGTTTCATGTAATTTTGCCTCACTTACTTATGTAAATTGGGATTTTCTGTGTTCACAAAACACAAGTTAGTTTCTGTTTGTTTCGTTTATTTTATTGTGACTATTCTGTTTGTGTCATACACTAGCAGGCTTGTATATTTTATATTCTGTATGTGTGTTTATACACTTGTATGATTTTGCTATTAATGTTATTATTATTAAGACTAAGTACTGTATGGAAGTGCTTCTGATAGAAAAGTGACTAGATGTGCCACAGAATATGTGACTTGAGGGTGTCATTACTGAAAAAAAAGTTGAGAAAACACTTCATTACATAGCTTTTCCTGACCACTCTTTGGTATAATACTCTGTGTTACATAGTAGCTGATCACCACTACTTTGTGTAATATACAGTATTACAGTGTTACTGGTGAGTCGGGAATACTGAGGTACTCAGAAGTGTTTTATTCTTCGACAGGGATGACCTGGTGATGTTCCGTGGTCATCTTTCTGGTGATGGTGTGTCACTGTTGCCTGGCAGCCTGAAGTATCTCTACCTGACTGTGGTGAGTGATGACCACGCTCGCCGCCTCCTGCCGCAGCTACAGGCTGTTGTAACCTCAACATTATCTCGTCTTTATGACCTCAGTGAGTGTACTACTGTATCCTGTGTCTTACTGTGTATGTGTTGCTAGTGGTGCTTACATATTCTGCTCAATATGTATGGTCATGTATGCGTAGGTCTACATGTACAGGCCTATCTGTGCAAACCTACATGTTAAGATCTACATGTGCAAGTCTAGACCTAAATGTGTAGACGTCTATATATAGGCTTAAATGTGTCGCTATACATATGTAGGCCTTTATATGTAGCCCTAAATATGTTAGCCTACATCTATAGGGCGATGTGTACTCCTACACATGAAGGCCTAATAAAGAAACATTCTTTTGTAGGCCTATATGTAGATCTAGTGTTGTGCTAGTTGCAATGATAGAGGTACTAAAATATCTACCCTGTCTTACTGTTTTGTTGCCAGTGATAATGAATGTAATGGTGAATGTAATGGTGAATGTAATGGTGAATGTAATGGCGCTATAGTTCGCGTTAGTGATAGATTGTGTTTTTGTTTAACCAGGTTTGTGATGGTATTGCTGGTGATGACAGTCACTGTTAGTCATGAACTGTCTGACAAACGGCGGTAATTGTGGCGTTGCTGCGGGGACTGTCAGTGGTAATATTGGTGTGGTCAGTTGTGGTTACAGTTGGTGATGTTCGTGGTGCCAGTGTTCTGTCTCTTACTGTGATACATTTACTGAGAGTGGCGGTGTTACAAGAAGCATCTCACCTTGTACAGTGTACGGTGGTGCTAGTTTGTTGACTCTGTACTGTCTCCTGCTGTGTATGACGGTGTTACAAGAGGTGAAAGTGTGGTATTAATGATGAACTGTTTCCAGATTCTCAAACTGTATGATTGTCTGTTGGTGCAAATGGCATTGCTGGTGGTGGTACTGTGCTTGTTATAGTGTTACTTGTGGTGCTAGTGACCTTGTGGTAATCCTAGTGGTAATACAAGTGAGAGTCCTAGTTGTGGTAATGTAATTAGTGGTGTTAACTGTAATGCCAGTGACGGTACTGGTGCATGACTCTTATCTGCCTCTTACCCTTGTGGTGGTTCAAGTATTCCTGGTAGTGGAAGACTGTGTCGTTTCAATCACAGGATGTGTAATGGTGTTACCTGTAGTACTAGTGGAGTTAGTTATGGAATGCATCAAATCTCTGTGACAGTGCTGATGATGGAACTAGTGATGGGTGAGCATTTTAGTCTCATTTTCGGGATACTAGTAGTGATAGTACTATCATTGGCGCTAGCATTGGTGTTAGCTGTGGACGGCGTCCTGCTTCTCTGTGTGAGATGGTGGTAATGGAAGTTCTCGTAGTGGGTCTATTGCCTCTTACTGTATGTAATGGTCATTGATGGCGTTATCCATGGGACAACTGGTACTGTTGGAGTGTGAGATGACTATCACTGTTTGGTAAAGTGATGCTGGTTGTGCTAGTGGATGTGATAGTTGTACTGCTAGTTTACTAGTTAGGGACATTTTACCGACTCCTATGCTAATGGTGATTCTAGTTGCAGGGCTAGTGATTGTGCGATATCCTGCCAGATAAGCAGTTACTATGCAAGTGCTGATGATGGTGCAACTGGTTGTTCTCTGCGTTCCTGATGTTCTTGATATTAATAATAGTTCTATTTGGTGGAACTAGTGGTGCTAGTGATGGATTGTGTAATATATTGAATTATGTTTGATGGTGTTACCGCTGGTGCTAATACTGATGATAATGGTGGAAAGTTCCCTTTCTCTTTCTGTACGTGAAGTGTGTTCCTGGTAGTGCTAGTGATGAGGCTAATAGTAGGTGTGCTAGTGTGATGCTTATTGTGGTATTACTATGAACACTAGCAGTGTTCAAAGGCCTGCTGTACATGGTCAAGGAAGAGTACCAGCGAGTGTACAGTCAATTAATGATTGCTTTCAGATTCTCATGTATTCCCATCATCAATGTTATGTACAGGTATGTACAGTATTTACGATAATTTTGTCATATACCATAATATGAGTAGTTTAATGAAAAAACAGTACAGGTAAACTTATTTGCTTCAGCAGACTCAAGTAACACGCTCTTCCCACACTCTTAACTGATTAAGTTGCAGCTGCGCTTAAAGCTGATGATTCATGGCATGCAGGATTTGTTGCATATCATCAGTCATCAGCTCACAGTAGAGCTCTTCCTCCTAGAACTCTGTTAGATGAGGGTCAGTCTACATTCATCAGATGGGAAGTGGTAAAAAAAACTAGCTAATAGGACCACCTTTTTCTCTACTACCCTACCCAGCTGGTAGTGCTAGTCAAAATTATGTAATAAAATAAGCTGCTTGTAAAGCTAAGATGCTTTAAGCCCACGTCACTGGCAGAGAAGAGGAAGTAGACGTTAGGATTAGCATGGTTCATGGCACTGGAGGATACCATGACTTTCATGGTGTTGCTGTGATTATGAATGGTGGGTAGTGATGGTACAGTGTATCATTGCAGGTGTGATTTTCGTAATGTTAGTTTAGGTGTGATGAGCCGTGGTAGGTCGTGACAGTATGGTGTCACTAGAGATGCCATATTCATGGTATTGGAACTGATGTGTTGTGATATATGGTTGGTTGTAACAGTATAATGTATCACAAATGTGATGCTCATGGTAGTGGTGTGTGTGATGAGAGACATGGTGGTTTCAGATAAAAAGGAGTATCATTATAGGTGTAATGTTCATGATAATGGTAGTAATGCAAAGAAAAACATTATGGTAGTAACAGTGTGGTGTATCACTAGAGGCTTGATGTACTAGATGTTGTGGATATCAACACAGTGGTGACAGCGTAATATTTCACTGCCTCTGTGATGAGAATAGTTTTGGTGCTAGTGTAATGAGAAACACGATGAGTGGTGAGAGATGTGAAGTTCATAGTGCTGGAGTGGTGCAGGAGTGGTGCTGGAGTGGTGCAGGAGTGGTGCTGGAGTGGTGCTGGAGTGGTGCTGGAGTGGTGCTGGAGTGGTGCAGGAGTGGTGCAGGAGTGGTGCTGGAGTGGTGCTGGAGTGGTGCTGGAGTGGTGCTGGAGTGGTGCAGGAGTGGTGCTGGAGTGGTGCTGGAGTGGTGCAGGAGTGGTGCTGGAGTGGTGCTGGAGTGGTGCTGGAGTGGTGCAGGAGTGGGTGTAACGAGTGGTTGCAGGGGTATAAGATATAGAGAGTACAGTGTATCCTTACATGTGTGATGTTGATAGTTGTGGTATGCATTACGAGAGAGATGATGGGTAGTGACTGAATGGTGTATCACCACAGATATAAAAATGTCAGTGGGAGTATCCACGGCAGCTTTGGTGTCACTACCTAGGACACGGAAGTGGGTGACGCTGTACCTGACTGATATGAGTGATATTGATGTGAGTCACGCATGTGAGGTCTTCCAGAAGCTACAACCACCAGGAGGGTGAGTACAATCACTTTTACTCTTATTAAATGAGGTAAAAAAAGGGGGAGGGGATTAGAAAGACTAAACGTACTATGGAATTAAAGTAGCCAGTGAATATAGGACAAATCTTAAAGTGTATAAGACAAAGATAAGAGAAAAAATAGGAAGACTGACATCTAGGTATGGATAGCTTACTGGTAATGAGCAGTAACTGTGCCTTTTAATAGTTTTTTCCTGTAAGTCTTCACACAAGAAGACATGAATGAAGTCTATCAATTAATAATTTTTCAGGTCCTGGAGAAAATAAATTAAGTAATTTTACAGTCACGAGGGACATAGTTACCACACAAGTAGACAAACTAAAACGAAATAAGTCCCTTGGCCCTACGAATTGCATTCAAGAGTACTTAAAAAGTGCTAACAAACATGTTTAACCCATCGATCCAAAGTGATGTTGAGCCGAAGATGTGTAAGATGGCTGATATAATTCCTATATGTAAATCAGTTCAATCAAATTACCATTCAATAAGCCTGACGCCAAAAGTATGTAAATTATTAGAATCACTTATAGCCTGTAAAATAAGAAGTCATCTCGATGAGCATATTTTCATTAATGAATTACATCATGGATTCACCTTAAGAGGTCGTTCCTGCCTGACAGATTTACCGACCTTCATCCATCAACATAAAGACATAGAATATATTGATTATATGGATTTCACAAGTGGTAGCTCATGGTATAATAACAAAAATTCTAACATAGATCGAGGCATTGCTCATGAATAGAAACCTGAGAGTTTTCATAAATGGAGTGAAATTTGAACTGCGATCATTTACAAATGGCGTTTCACAAGGATCATTTTTAGGCCCAACGTTGTTCATAATTTACTTAAATAACCATGACGATGGAATAACAAGTATCGCGACCCCGTCGTAATGGGAATTGGAGCTAACAAACTCAGCAGTAGACTGTAATGTATATATTACCTTCACCCACTATATACAGATATGTACACTATGTACAACGTGTACAGATAGAAAAATGATAAGTGTACACCATGGTGAGAGATGGAGAAGCAGAAGCCAGAGTACACTGTACTCAACCAGCAGGTAGGCAAGTCTGCCAATGCTTACCACAAGCGAACCACGTTGATTCAGCTTTGGCAGGCTTGCCTGTGATTTGTCAATGAACCAAGGTACTGATTTAACGACGGGTGCCCTATTGATCATTAAACCTTTATCATCCGGTTCGTTGGTTGGGAGGCAGCCTATATGGGAGTGTGACATACGCCGAATAAATTGTAACATACTCTTTGCATGCCACACCCCCTCCCCAAAAGTGCTGTAATAGCCAGGACTAGCCTCCACGTCCATTTATAGCTTGCTGCTGTAACACTGAACAATAAAGAAACTACCTTTCCCTTCAACCATCCAACTCATTAGATAGAATGAACATTGAAATGGTATAAAATACCGACAGGTTGTTAGGTAAGACACATATGCAACAGTTAGGTATCTTTATTTCGAAACGTTTCGCCTACACAGTAGGCTTCTTCAGTCGAGTACAGAAAAGTTGATAGAAGCAGAAGATACTTGAAGACGATGTAATCAGTCCATCACCCTTAAAGTTTTGAGGTGGTCAGTCCCTCAGTCTGGAGAAGAGCATTGTTCCGTTGTCTGAAACGTTGTCAGACAACGGAACAATGCTCTTCTCCAGACTGAGGGACTGACCACCTCAAAACTTTAAGGGTGATGGACTGATTACATCGTCTTCAAGTATCTTCTGCTTCTATCAACTTTTCTGTACTCGACTGAAGAAGCCTACTGTGTAGGCGAAACGTTTCGAAATAAAGATACCTAACTGTTGCATATGTGTCTTATCATTAGATAGAGCTGAACGTTTCTCGAGACTCAAAGTCAAACTCTCCTAGAGCGAGACATCAGACAGTAGGGCTAAGGTTGGCTCAAGACACCTGCCGACGGCAGCATGATGTCCACTCATTAAAAAAAACTACTATAATTAAAAAAACATTTAGTAAACTGGTCCCCAACTCATCCTAACCTAACTACAGCTACATTAATACTTCCAGGTACAGGAATATCATTTGTGAGTTCAGCAAACTGACAATGGAAGGTATACAAGATGTGATCCATGGCCTGGCTGACCACAGTGTCACGGTGAAGCAATGGTTGACAGTGACAACCACTGTCACTATCAACGAGGAACAACATGAACAGCTGTGTAACATGGCTACAGAAACACTCGCATGTGACTTTCTCATGTCAGTGTCTTGTTCACATGACTCGTGTGTCTTACTAACATGTCTCATGTCAGTGTCTTGCTAATAAGTCTCATGTCAGTGTCTTACTAACATGTCTTATGTCAGTTTCATACTAACATGTCTTATTTCAGTGTCTTACTAACTTGTCTTATGTCAGTGTCTTACTAACATGTCTTATTTCAGTGTCTTACTAACTTGTCTTATGTCAGTGTCTTACTAACATGTCTTATTTCAGTGTCTTACTAACTTGTCTTATGTCAGTGTCTTACTAACATGTCTTATTTCAGTGTCTTACTAACTTGTCTTATGTCAGTGTCTTACTAACATGTCTTATTTCAGTGTCTTACTAACTTGTCTTATGTCAGTGTCTTACTAACATGTCTTATTTCAGTGTCTTACTAACTTGTCTTATGTCAGTGTCTTACTAACATGTCTTATTTCAGTGTCTTACTAAGATGTCTTATGTCAGTGTCTTACTAACATGTCTTATGTCAGTGTCTTACTAACATGTCTTATTTCAGTGTCTTGCTAACATGTCTTATGTCAGTGTCTTACTAACATGTCTTGTGTCAGTGTCTTACTAACTTGTCTTATGTCAGTGTCTTACTAACATGTCTTATTTCAGTGTTTTACTAACATGTCTTATGTCAGTTTCTTACTAACATGTCTTATGTCAGTATCTTACTAACATGTCTTATGTCAGTGTCTTACTAACATGTCTTATTTCAGTGTCTTACTAACATGTCTCATGTCAGTGTCTTACTGATATGTCTCATTTCAGTCTCATACTAATAAGTCTTATGTCAGTATCTTACTAACAAGTCTTGTGTCAGTGTCTTACTAACATGTCTTATGTCAGTATCTTACTAACATGTCTTATGTCAGTGTCTTACTAACATGTCGTATGTCAATGTCATATTTTTATCTTATCCCTTAAAGGTGATTATAATATTTTGATCCAAGGAAGAGGAGTCCAGTTTTCAATTCTTTTCTCTTTAATAAATGTGACGTCATTCTGCTGAAAGGCTTTTAATCCAAGGAGCTGAAGCAACATTGCTCAATCTGGCATCCTAAGCAACACCTCCACTTACTCAAATCAAACCTGATTACTTGTAAAACTCCAGGTGATGCATGACACCTGCCAGGTGAATGTTCCACCATCACTAACACTCCTCCAGCACTACTGCCACCATCACTCACACTCCTCCAACACTACTGCCACCATCACTAACACTCCTCCAGCACTACTGCCACCATCACTCACACTCCTCCAACACTACTGTCACCATCACTAACACTCCTCCAGCACTACTGCCACCATCACTCACACTCCTCCAACACTACTCTCACCATCACTCACACTCCTCCAACACTACTGTCACTATCAGTAACACTATACCAACACTACTGTTACAAAAAACGCGATTCTAAAAGCTTAGAGATCTCCAGTGAATACTAGAAAGGACTGCCCTTCTAGCATCCAGCCTGTTACTGGGTTTTCGTAACAAGTAGTCAGTATCCTTGTCTAATTATCCATTAAAATTCAGTATTATTCAATAGTGCTTCAGGATTACAACTGGTAGGCTACTAACTAGAGAAATAAAAATTTAATAAATTTATTAAGTCTAGAGGTATATTATCAAAGTAAATTAAATCAATCACAGTAATGAAAATAAAATCAATCTCTCGAGTTCAATATTACTGTGCTGAAAGCACATATCACATTTATAATTCTTAAGTACCGTCTGGTACATTAACATTTAATAAGATATTACAAATATATACAAGTAAGTTTGTGTATGCGTGTAAGTGCTCTAAGTAGTTCACTATGTCTCACGACTCGACTAGACTTAAGCAAGTGACTGACAAAGTCCTCACATAAACTAACTTCTTGACCGACTGGCAACCAGAACAGTCTGCTTGAACAATGAAAAGAATGCTAAGCCCAATTGCCATATAACAAGCGACTGCGACACAATCAGGATCAAGGAGATAATATAACGACACTAAGTAGGGACCATCAGCAGATCCTCCACAAAAGTTACAAAACTCCCATAATACTGAATCTAAGTTCAGCATAGGAAAAACCCGACTGTGAAAATACACAGAAACCAGTACAAAATTAGGTCAGAAGCTATAGCTCAGGACCTGAGATGTTCAGAGTGTCTATGTGACACACAACCTCAGTACAATGTCGAAAATCACAAAGTCTATACAATGTTCTGTGAACAGAGTTCTACAGAACTAACAAGAATAATGAGACAGACAATCTGTCCAACCACCAAGAGAGTCTAGAGCAGACTGAATACTTCACGAGAGGTGAGGACACCCCCCCCTCGATCACGTGATAGCCCCGTGGACAGCACAGCTCAGAAGCCGGCAGTATAACGAGCGACAAGCGATAATTACAGTAGTTTGACAATCAAGACTTGAACTGAGCACATATGTACATCCTAACAACATAAGTCAAATAAGAATATAACAGTCAAATAATAATATAAAGTCATACATTTACGATTTAGCTATTATCGCAAATATAAGCAATATAAAATTAAATGAAAAGGTAATATACATTATATATATACATAATAATCATTGTAACCCATTCAGGGGTTGCAACACTACTGTCACTATCACTAACACTATACCAACACTGTCACTATCACTCACATTTCTCCAACACTACTGTCACCATCACTGATACTACTCCAACACTACTGTCACCATCACTCACACTCCTCCAACACTACTGTCATTATCACTCACACTATACCAACACTTCTGTCACTATCACTCACACTCCTCCAACATTACTGTCAAAATCAATCATACTCCTCCAACACTACTGTCACCATCTCTCACACGATACCAACACTACTGTCACCATCACTCACATTACACCAACACTACTGTCACCATCACTCACACTATACCAACATTACTGTCATTATCACTTACACTCCTCCAACACTACTGTCACTATCACTCACACTCTTCCATCACTGTCACTATCTCTCGCACTCCTCGAACACTACTGTCACTATCACTCACACTCCTCCAACACTACTGTCAGCATCACTCACACTCCTCCAGCACTGCAGTCACCATCACTCACACTCCTCCAACACTACTGTCACTATCACTCAAACACCTCCAACACTACTGACACCATCACTCACACTCCTTCAACACTGTCACTATCATTTACACTCCTCCAACACTACTGTCACTATCACTCGCACAGCTCCAAAACTGTCACTGTCACTCGCACTCCTCCAACACTACTGTCAGCATCATTCACACTTCTCCAAAACTACTGTCACCGTCACTCTCACTACTCCAACACTACTGTCACCATCTTTCTCACTCCTCCAACACTACTGTCACCATCACTCACACTCCTCCAACACAACTGTCACTATCACTCATACACCTCCAACACTACTGACACATTCACTAAGACTACACCAACACTGTCACTATCACTCACACTACACCAACACTACTGTCACCATCACTCACATTTTCTCATTACACCAACACTACTGTCAATATCACTCACACTTCACCAACACTACTCTCACTATCACTCACACTATGCCAAAACTACTGTCACCATCACTCACATTTTTTCACTACACGAACTCTACTGTCACTATCACTCACACTACACCAACACTACTGTCACTATCACACACTACACCAACACTAATGTCACCATCACTCACACTACACCAACACTACTGTCACTGTCACACTACACAAACACTACTGACACCATCACTCACACTACACCAACACTACTGTCACCATCACTCACACTCCATCAACACTACTGTCACTATCATTCACACTCCACCAACATTACTGTCACCATCACTCACACTCCTCCAACACTACTGTCACCATCACTCACACTCCTCCAACACTACTGTCACCATCACTCACACTCCTCCAACACTACTGTCATAATCACTCACACTCCTCCAACACTACTGTCACTATTATTCACACTCCTCCAACACTACTGTCACTATCATTCACACTCCTCCAACACTTCTGTCACTATCATTCACACTCCTCCAACACTACTGTCACTATCATTCACACTCCTCCTACACTACTGTCACCATCACTCACACTCCTCCAACACTGCTGTCACTATCATTCACACTCCTCCAACACTACTGTCACCACCACTCACATTCCTCCAGCACTACTGTCGCCATCACTCACACTCCTCCAACACTACTGTCACTGTCATTCACACTCCTCCAACGCTACTGTCACCATCACTCACACTCCACCAACACTACTGTCACCATCACTCACACTCCTCCAACACTACTGTCACCATCACTCACACTCCACCAACACTACTGTCACCATCACTCACACTATACCAACACTACTGTCACCACCACTCACACTCCTCCAACACTACTGTCACTATCATTCACACTCCTCCAACACTACTGTCACTATCATTCACACTTCTCCAACACTACTGTCACCATCACTCACACTCCACCAACACTACTATCACCATCACTCACACTCCTAAAACACTACTGTCACCATCACTCACACTCCACCAACACTACTGTCACCATCACTCACACTCAACCAACACTACTGTCAATATCATTCACACTCCTCCAACACTAATGTCACCATCACTCACACTCCACCAACACTACTGTCACCATCACTCACACTCCTCCAACACTACTGTCACTATCATTCACACTCCTACAACACTACTGTCACCATCACTCACACTCCACCAACACTACTGTCACCATCACTCACACTCCTCCAACAGTACTGTCACCATCACTCACACTCTACCAACACTGCTGTCACCATCACTCACACTCCACCAACACTTCTGCCACCATCACTCACACTCCACCAACACAACTGTCACCATCACTCACACTCCTCCAACACTACTGTCACCATCACTCACACTCCTCCAACACTACTGTCACCATCACTCACACTCCACCAACACTACTGTCACAATCACTCACACTCCTCCAACACCACTGTCACCATCACTCACACTCCACCAACGCTACTGTCACCATGACTCACACTCCTCCAACACTACTGTCACCATCACTCACACTCCTCCAACGCTACTGTCACCATCACTCACACTCCACCAACACTACTGTCACCATCACTCACACTCCTCCAACACTACTGTCACCATCACTCACACTCCACCAACACTACTGTCACCATCACTCTTACTCCTCCTACACTACTGTCACCATCACTCACACTGTGCCAACACTACTGTCTAAACCACTCACACTACACAAACACTACTGTCACCATCACTCACACTATACCAACACTACGTTCACCATCACTCACACTACACCAACACTACTGTCACCATCACTCACACTCCTTCAACTCTATTGTTACCATCACTCACACTGTACCAACACTACTGTCACCATCACTCACACTCCTCCTACACTACTGTCACCATCACTCACACTATACCAACACTACTTTCACCATAACTCATTCTCCTCCAACACTACTGTCACTATCATTCACACTCCACCAACACTTCTCACCATCACTCACACTCCACCAACACTACTGTCACCATCACTCACACTCCTCCAACACTACTGTCACTATCATTCACAATCCACCAACACTCCTGTTACCATCACTCACACTGTACCAACACTACTGTCACCATCTCTCACACTATACCAACACTACTGTCACTATCACTCACACTATACCAACACTACTGTCACCATCACTCACACTATACCAACACTTCTGTCACCATCACTCACACTATACCAACACTACTGCCACCATCACTCACACTATACAAACACTACTGTCACCATCACTCACACTATACCAACACTACTGTCACCATCACTCACACTATACCAACACTACTGTCACCATCACTCACACTATACCAACACTACTGTCACCATCACTCACACTATACCAACACTACTGTCACCATCACTCACACTATACCAACACTACTGTCACCATCACTCACACTATACCAACACTACTATCACCATCACTCACACTCCAAAAACACTACTGTCACCATCACTCACACTATACCAACACTACTGTCACCATCACTCACACTCCTCCAACACTACTGTCACCATCACTCACACTGCACCAACATTACTGTCACTATCACTCACACTATACCAACACTATTGTCACCATCACTCACACTATACCAACACTGTCACCATCGCTTACACTCCTACAACACTACTGTCACCATCATTCACACTCCTCCAACACTACTGTCACTATCACTCACACAGCTCCAAAACTGTCACTATCACTCGCACTCTTCCAACACTGTCACCGTCACCCGCACTCCTCCTACACTACTGTCAGCATCACTCACACTTCTCCAACACTACTGTCACCATCATTCACACTCCTCCAACACTATTGTCACCATCACTCACACTCCTCCAACACTACTGTCACTATCACTCATACACCTCCAACACTACTGACACATTCACTAACACTACACCAACACTGTCACTATCACTCACACTACACCAACACTACTGCCACCATCACTCACATTTTCTCATTACACCAACACTACTGTCAATATCACTCACACTTCACCAACACTACTCTCACTATCACTCACACTACACCAACACTAGTGTCACTATCACTTATACCACACCAATACTACTGTCACCATCACTCACATTTTCTCGCTACACGAACTCTACTGTCACTATCACTCACACTTCAACACTACTGTCTCTATCACTCACACTATACCAACACTTCTGTCACTATCACTCACACTACACCAACACTACTGTCACCATCACTCACACTACACCAACACTACTGTCACTATCACTCACACTACACCTACACTACTGACACCATCACTCACACTACACCAACACTACTGTCACCATCACTCACACTCCATCAACACTACTGTCACTATCATTCACACTCCAACAACATTACTCTCACCATCACTCACACTACAACAACACTACTGTCACTATCACACACTACACCAACACTACTGACACCATCATTCACACTCCACCAAGACTACTGTCACCATCACTCACACTATACCTACACTGTCACCATCACTCCCACTCCTCCAACACTACTTCTGTCGCCATCACTTGCACTATACCAACACTTCTGTCACCATCACTCACACTATACAAACACTACTGTCGTCATTAACCACACTCCTCCAGCACTACTGTCACCATCACTCACACTCCTCCGGCACTACTGTCACTATCATTCACACTCCTCCAACACTACTGTCACTATCACTCACACTACACCAACACTACTCTCACTATCATTCACACTCCACCAAGACTACTGTCACCATCACTCACCCTATACCTACACTGTCACCATCACTCCCACTCCTCCAACACTACTGTCACTATCATTCACACTCCACCAACAGTACTGTCAATATCACTCACACTATACCAACACTACTGTCACCATCACTCACACTATACCAACACTACTGTCACCATCACTTACACTCCTCCAACACTACTGTCACCATCACTCACACTACATCAACATTACTGTCACTATCACTCACACTATACCAACACTACTGTCACCATCACTCACTCTATGCCAACACTGTCACCATCACTTACACTCCTCCAACACTACTGTCACCATCATTCACACTCCTCCGACACTACTGTCACCATCACTCATACTACACCAACACAACTGTCACCATCACTCACACTGCAACAGTACTGTCACCATCACTGACTCTCCATCAACACTATTGTCTTTTTTTTTTATTCGCCGGTACTCTCCCGGCCCGGGTCTTTTCCAAGTAGTGGTGACACGGCTTTGGCTCCCTATCCAGGGAGTGTCTCGAGACGTAAGTCTCCCATGGGAGGAGGTACAAGTACCCCCTCATCTTTAGGACCAACTGTCCCCAGGCCTAGCCACAGTCCCCGCCCTCTCGGGGCTCGTATGGAGAAGCTAGGCCTCTGGTCTGCCATCTGCCCCGCCATGAAGGGGCTCGTGGGGATGGCAGTCTTAATTAAATTTATGGTATAATCAACACTATTGTCATCAGCACTCTCACTACACCAACACAACTGTCACCATCACTCACACTCCTCCAACACTTCTGTCATCATCACTCACTGTACACCAACACTATTGTCATCATCACTCACTGTACACCAACACTACTGTCACCTTCACTCACTGTACACCAACACTACTGTCACCATCTCTCACTGTACACAAATACTACTGTCACCATCTCTCACTGTACACAAACACTACTGTCACCATCACTCACTCTACACCAACAATATTGTCACCATCTCGAGATGATTCTTCTGACTGTATTAGTTATCATTTGATAAAATAATCAATCGAATTATTAAATTCATTTATGTTCTTGAAAAATAACTAATCCTTACTGACTAAATAATAATGAGATTTGTAATTATTTCATTAATTTTATAATTCTAACTCACTTTTTCCGTTTGATTATTTGTTTCTTTTGTTTTGATTATATTTTTTTCGATTATTATTTTGTTTTAGTATTTTCTGTTTTTAAAATAAATAATTTTTTTTTCAGAAATGCGTCATAGGCTTAGACTGGAAGTCTTAACGGCGCCTGGAAAGCTGGAAATGATAATTTGCTGATACCCAGAAGATTTCATAACTTTTAGAGACCAGTAATGCTGGATGACTTGATAAGATTACAAACCCTGGATAACTTGCTCCCCTTTCCCCCCTTCCTCAGCGTATTCATAACTTGCTGTATTTAAGAAGACTTGGTAACTTGCTGATACAAGATAACATGGAAAACCTGCCAAGATGATGAAGTTTGGATATACAATGGAACCTCAAATATCGAACTTAATCCGTTCCAGGAGCTAGTTCTAAGTTCGAAAAGTCTGAAAAGCGAAGTAATATTTCCGATAAGAAATAATGGAAATACAATTAATCCGTTCCAGAAACCCAAACATATTCACAAAAAAAATTAATTTTGTAGAGATTAATTATAGTTTTACATACACACAACAAATACAGTGTTCAGTTATGTGTTACTAAATTTAAATAAACAAGTCTCACCCCACTCTCATACTTCTGTATTATTTCCTTCTTCAAACGTATTGAGTTTCTCACTTTCATTATCACAGGGGTAGCATTAGCAAGTTTCTTTGGGCCCATTGTAGTTTATTTTACAGTCCCACAAGCACTAAGCACAATGAAATAATCGTAAAATGTTTGAAAGAGAGCGCAGGTTAGTATTCACTCAAGCATCAACAAAACCAGACTGGCTTACGGCGCCTGCGCGGGGACATGGACACAGCGGGCTGCCGGACCTATCCGGCACCCGGCAGTTCGAAAATAGGGGCGAGTTCAATAATAGGAACAAAGTTGGTTCGAAAAAAGCGTTCGATTTTCGAACAATTCGATAAGTGATACATTCGAAATTTGAGGTTCCAATGTATTGAAGCGACCAGGATAGCTGGACAACCTGCTGGCAGACTTTCTAAGATCTAAACACAGATAACTTATTGAGACCAAGAAGGCTAAATAACTTGCTGAGACCACGCAGCCTGGATGACTTGCCGAGACCACACAGCCTGGATAACTGGCTGAGACCACACAGCCTGGATAACTTGCTGAGGCCACACAGCTTGGATAACTTGCTGAGACCATGCAGCCTGGTTAATTTGCTGAGACCACACAGCCCGTATAACTTGCTGAGACCACGCAGCCTGGATAACGTGCTGAGGCCACGCAGCCTGGATAACTTGCTGAGGCCACACAGCCTGGATAACATGCTGAGATCACGCAGCCTGGATAACTTGCTGAGACCACGCAGCCTGGATAACTTGCCGAGACAACGCACCCTGGATAACTTGCTGAGAACATGCAGCCTGGATAACTTGTTGAGACCACGCAGCCTGGATAACTTGCTGAGGCCACGCAGCCTGGATACCTTGCTGAGACCACGCACCCTGGATAACTTCCTGAGACCAGGCACCCTGGATAGCTTCCAGAGACCACACAGCCTGGATAACTTGCTGAGACCACGCAGCCTGGATAACTTGCTTAGACCACGCAGCCTAGATAACTTGCTGGGACCACACAGCCTGGATGGATAAATTGCTTAGACCATGCAGCCTGGATAACTTGCTGAGACCACGCAGCCTGGATAACTTGCTGAGACCACGCAGCCTGGATAACTTGCTGAGACCACGCAGCCTGAATAACTTGCTGAGATCACGCAGCCTGGATAACTTGCTGAAACCACGCAGCCTGGATAACTTGCTGAGACCATGCAGCCTGGATAACTTGCTGAGACCACGCAGCCTGGATAATTTGCTGAGACCATGCAGCCTGGATAACTTGCTGAGATCACGGAGCCTGGAAAACTTGTTGAGACAACGCAGCCTGGATAACTTGCTGAGACCACGCAGCCTGGTTAATTTGCTGACACCACACAGCCTGGATAACTTGCTGAGACGACGCAGCCTGGATAACTTGCTGAGACCACACACCATGGATAACTTGCTGAAACCAAGCAGCCTGCATAACTTGCTGAGACCACGCAGCCTGTATATCTTGCTGAGACCACGAAGCCTGGATAACTTGCTGAGGCCACACAGCTTGGATAACTTGCTGAGACCACGCAGCCTAGTTAATTTGCTGAGACCACGCAGGCTGGTTAACTTGCTGAGACCACGCAGCCTGGATAACTTGCTGAGACCACGCGAGCTGGATAACTTGCTGAGGCCACGCAGCCCGGATAACTTACTGAGACCACGCAGCCTGGATAACTTCCTGAGACCACGCAACCTGGATAACTTCCTGAGACCACGCAGCCTGGATAACTTGCTGAGACCACGCAGCCTGGATAACTTGCTGAGAATACGCTACCTGGATAACTTGCTGAGACCACGCACCCTGGATACCTTCCTGAGACCACGCAACCTGGATAACTTCCTGAGACCACGCAGCCTGGATAACTTGCTGAGATCACGCAGCCTGGATAACTTGCTGAGACCACGCAGCCTGGATAATTTGCTGAGACCACGCAACCTGGATAACTTGCTGAGACCACACAGCCTGGATAACTTGCTGAGACCACGCAACCTGGATAACTTCCTGAGACCACGCAGCCTGGATAACTTGCTGAGACCACGCAACCTGGATAACTTGCTGAGACCACGCAGCCTGGATAACTTCCTGAGACCACGCAACCTGGATAACTTCCTGAGACCACGCAGCCTGGATAACTTGCTGAGACCACGCAGCCTGGATAACTTGCTGAGAATACGCAACCTGGATAACTTGCTGAGACCACGCTGCCTGGATAATTTGCTGAGACCACGCAGCCTGGATAACTTGCTGAGACCACGCAACCTGGATAACTTGCTTAGACCACGCAACCTGGATAACTTCCTGAGACCACTCAGCCTGTATAACTTGCTGAGATCACGCAGCCTGGATAACTTGCTGAGATCACGCAGCCTGGATAACTTGCTGAGAACACGCAACCTGGATAACTTGCTGAGACCACGAAACCTGGATAACTTGCTGAGACCACACAGCCTGGATAACTGCTGAGACCACGCAGCCTGGATAACTTGCTGAGACCACGCAACCTGGATAACTTGCTTAGACCACGCAACCTGGATAACTTCCTGAGACCACTCAGCCTGTATAACTTGCTGAGATCACGCAGCCTGGATAACTTGCTGAGATCACGCAGCCTGGATAACTTGCTGAGACCACGCAGCCTGGATAACTTGATGAGACCACGCACCCTGGATAACTTCCTGAGACCACGCAGCCTGGATAACTTACTGAGACCAAGAAGCCTGGATAACTTGCTGAGACCACACAGCTTGGATAACTTGCTGAGACCACGCAGCCTGGATAACTTACTGAGACCAAGAAGCCTGGATAACTTGCTGAGACCACACAGCTTGGATAACTTGCTGAGACCACGCAGCCTTTATAACTTGCTGAGACCACACAGCTTGGATAACTTGCTGAGACCACACAGCCTGGATAACTTGCTGAGACCACGTAGCCTGGATAACTTGCTGAGACCACACAGCCTGGATAACTTGCTGAGACCACGCAGCCTGGATAACTTGCTGAGACCACACAGCCTGGATAACTTGCTGAGACCACACAGCTTGGATAACTTGCTGAGACCACGCACCCTGGATAACTTGCTGAGACCACGCACCCTGGATAACTTGCTGAGACCACGCACCCTGGATAACTTGCTGAGACCACGCAGCCTGGATAACTTGCTGAGACCACGCACCCTGGATAACTTGCTGATACCACGCACCCTGGATAACTTGCTGAGACTACGCACCCTGGATAACTTGCTGAGACCACGCACCCTGGTTAACTTGCTGAGACCACTCACCCTGGATAACTTGCTGAGACCACGCAGCCTGGATAACTTGCTGAGACCACGCACCATGGATAACTTGCTGAGACCACGCACCCTGGATAACTTGCTGAGACCACACACCCTGGATAACTTGCTGAGACCACACACCCTGGATAAGTTGCTGAGACCACGCACCCTGGATAACTTGCTGAGACCACACACCCTGGATAACTTGCTGAGACCACACACCCTGGATAACTTGCTGAGACCACGCACCCTGGATAACTTGCTGAGACCACGCACCCTGGATAACTTGCTGAGACCACGCACCCTGGATAACTTGCTGATACCACGCACCCTGGATAACTTGCTGAGACCAGGCAGACTAGAAAACTTCTTGATACCAGAAAATCTGATAAAAATTATGAGCAGAGAGCAAGGGAAGCCGGTCGAGAATTGCCAGGCTTGACGAGGCTTGCCAGGCTTGACGAGACTTGCCAGGCTTGACGAGACTTGCCAGGCTTGAAGAGACTTGCCAGGCTTGACGTTCCTAGTCCATCATAAGTGAAGAAGATGCTGATAAACAAGATAATAATGTGTGTTGTTATTAAATGCATTTTTCAGAAGAGGAGAAAATTAATGGTATCCTTTGAAAATTATAGTTTATGAGTAATGGAAAAACTTGACCACCGAAACATTGCTATTCTAAACATTTTGGACCTTGAGGCTTTAGTGCTCCTTTAAGATTTACTACAAGAAAACACTATTAGTTTATTATTGCTGGCAGCGTTATATTTGTGTAATTTATGTTACTATCAACTTGTAACTAACGATAGTGTTTAATAAATGGTAGTGTGAACTAGCAGAGTAATAAGTGTTGACAGCCGGCTTCAGGTGCATGACTCTCAACACTTTCTTTGATATATGTAATTTTCAGTAAGTATATTTCATGGTTTATGTGACAACATTGGCTAGGTTTCTGCACCTCCCATATGTTCTTCTGAACATTGATATGTCTACAGTATGTTGTGACATAAAGGAATATACTTGTGTGTAGGATGTTCGGGTAACATAACAGTTAATTTTCACCCGGATGCAGCATTACTGTGGAGGGCAGCGCAATGTTGGATTTTGTAATATATTTTTCAGTATTTGCTATATGTTAACATATGTAAAGATCTATGTATACTATATAAGATGTTTTAAATAAAATATATAAAAAAATTAAGTGTTGAACATATTCTCCTGTGCTATGTAACAGTAGTTAATATTATGAGAGGTCACTAAGTAGATGTTTACCTTGAATAATATTATGAGAGGTCACTAAGTAGATGTTTACCTTGAATAATATTATCAGAGGTCACTAAGTAGATGTTTACCTTGAATAATATTATCAGAGGTCACTAAGTAGATGTTTACCTTGAATAATATTATCAGAGGTCACTAAGTAGATGTTTACCTTGAATAATATTATGAGAGGTCACTAAGTAGATGTTTACCTTGAATAATATTATGAGAGGTCACTAAGTAGATGTTTACCTTGAATAATATTATCAGAGGTCACTAAGTAGATGTTTACCTTGAATAATACTATCAGTGGTCACTAAGTAGATGGGTACCTTGAATAATACTATATATAAAGAAAGTTTGTATTAAAATAACTAGACTGATAAGTGTTAGTCTTTCATGAAGGTAATAAATATTTTATACCTTAATTTTAATCTCCACTGTATTAGTCCTTTGGTAAACTTAGAGATCAGAAAATAATTACTGCAGACAGAGAGAGCTAAATACAAGAAAGAGATAAAGATGCCTGAAAGGAAGACGATAAAGGAAACAAAGAAAAAATGTACATTATTATTTGATTCTTCGGAAAAGCTCCGCGGGATATTTTTATTATTAAGAAATTTTTTGAGTTAAGCACTTCCTACATTATTATTATTATAACCAAAACTAAGCACTAAACCCACAAGGGTCACACAGCGCTGCAGGGCAGGGTGTGGTTGCTGGATTAAAGATTATTGAGGGTGGAGAGGATAACAGAGGTAGAGTTAGACCATTCTAACTCTGTGTCAAAGATGGGACCGTCAGCGAGGAGGGAAGATAAAGTCAGGGTAGCAGCGCGGTGACCACCTCCAACGTATTACTACCCTTATGATTTCTCACTATTATTTTCTTACTTGATAATCAATAATTCCTTGCTAAAAATTGCTGTAACTTATTGTGTGGGTTTAGGCCAGAGAGATGTATTGTTTTGTTTGGTTCCAGCTTATAAAGATTTGTCATTTTCTGTATAATAACTCATGGTCACGAATATGTCTTGTTTTATTGTATAAGTTCTAGAGGATAAATATGCCTTTGCAAGTATTGTATAGCTTTAAGCAATAAATATGTGCTGCCATTTTTTATAGTACAATCTGGTCTTAAACCAGTTATTAGGACTTTATGGATCATCGTCCCTACAGTCTGGTCTTAAACCAGTTATTAGGACTTTATGGATCATCGTCCCTACAGTCTGGTCTTAAACCAGTTATTAGGACTTTATGGATCATCGTCCCTACAGTCTGGTCTTAAACCAGTTATTAGGACTTTATGGATCATCGTCCCTACAGTCTGGTCTTAAACCAGTTATTAGGACTTTATGGATCATCGTCCCTACAGTCTGGTCTTAAACCAGTTATTAGGACTTTATGGATCATCGTCCCTACAGTCTGGTCTTAAACCAGTTATTAGGACTTTATGGATCATCGTCCCTACAGTCTGGTCTTAAACCAGTTATTAGGACTTTATGGATCATCGTCCCTACAGTCTGGTCTTAAACCAGTTATTAGGACTTTATGGATCATCGTCCCTACAGTCTGGTCTTAAACCAGTTATTAGGACTTTATGGATCATCGTCCCTACAGTCTGGTCTTAAACCAGTTATTAGGACTTTATGGATCATCGTCCCTACAGTCTGGTCTTAAACCAGTTATTAGGACTTTATGGATCATCGTCCCTACAGTCTGGTCTTAAACCAGTTATTAGGACTTTATGGATCATCGTCCCTACAGTCTGGTCTTAAACCAGTTATTAGGACTTTATGGATCATCGTCCCTACAGTCTGGTCTTAAACCAGTTATTAGGACTTTATGGATCATCGTCCCTACAGTCTGGTCTTAAACCAGGCATTAAGGTTGTAGGGATCATCGTCCCTACAGTCTGGTCTTAAACCAGTCATTAAGATTGTAGGGATCATCGTCCCTACAGTCTGGTCTTAAACCAGTCATTAAGATTGTAGGGATCATCGTCCCTACAGTCTGGTCTTAAACCAGTTATTAGGACTTTATGGATCATCGTCCCTACAGTCTGGTCTTAAACCAGTTATTAGGACTTTATGGATCATCGTCCCTACAGTCTGGTCTTAAACCAGGCATTAAGGTTGTAGGGATCATCGTCCCTACAGTCTGGTCTTAAACCAGTCATTAAGATTGTAGGGATCATCGTCCCTACAGTCTGGTCTTAAACCAGTCATTAAGATTGTAGGGATCATCGTCCCTACAGTCTGGTCTTAAACCAGTTATTAGGACTTTATGGATCATCGTCCCTACAGTCTGGTCTTAAACCAGTCATTAAGGTTGTAGGGATCATCGTCCCTACAGTCTGGTCTTAAACCAGTTATTAGGACTTTATGGATCATCGTCCCTACAGTCTGGTCTTAAACCAGTTATTAGGACTTTATGGATCATCGTCCCTACAGTCTGGTCTTAAACCAGTCATTAAGATTGTAGGGATCATCGTCCCTACAGTCTGGTCTTAAACCAGTTATTAGGACTTTATGGATCATCGTCCCTACAGTCTGGTCTTAAACCAGTCATTAAGATTGTAGGGATCATCGTCCCTACAGTCTGGTCTTAAACCAGTTATTAGGACTTTATGGATCATCGTCCCTACAGTCTGGTCTTAAACCAGGCATTAAGGTTGTAGGGATCATCGTCCCTACAGTCTGGTCTTAAACCAGTCATTAAGATTGTAGGGATCATCGTCCCTACAGTCTGGTCTTAAACCAGTCATTAAGATTGTAGGGATCATCGTCCCTACAGTCTGGTCTTAAACCAGTTATTAGGACTTTATGGATCATCGTCCCTACAGTCTGGTCTTAAACCAGTCATTAAGGTTGTAGGGATCATCGTCCCTACAGTCTGGTCTTAAACCAGTTATTAGGACTTTATGGATCATCGTCCCTACAGTCTGGTCTTAAACCAGTTATTAGGACTTTATGGATCATCGTCCCTACAGTCTGGTCTTAAACCAGTCATTAAGGTTGTAGGGATCATCGTCCCTACAGTCTGGTCTTAAACCAGTCATTAAGGTTGAAGGGATCATCGTCCCTACAGTCTGGTCTTAAACCAGTTAAAAAGGTTGTAGGGATCATCGTCCCTACAGTCAGGTGTTAAACCAGTCATTAGGGATCATCATTCTTACAGTCTGGTCTTAAATCAGTCATAAAGGTTGTAGGGATCATCGTCCCTACAGTCTGGTCTTAAACCAGTCATTAAGGTTGTAGGGATCATCGTCCCTACAGTCTGGTCTTAAACCAGTCATTAAGGTTGTAGGGATCAACGTCCTTACAGTCTGGTCTTAAACCAGTCATTAAGATTGTAGGGATCATCGTCCCTACAGCCTGGTCTTAAACCAGTCAAAAAGGTTGTAGGGATCATCGTCCCTACAGTCTGGTCTTAAACCAGTCATTAGGGATCATCGTTCTTACAGTCTGGTCTTAAACCAGTCATTAAGGTTGTAGGGTTCGTCGTCCCTATAGTCTGGTCTTAAACCAGTCATTAAGGTTGTAGGGATTGTCGTCCCTACAGTCTGGTCTTAAACCAGTCCTGAAGGTTGTAGGGATCATCGTCCCTACAGTCTGGTCTTAAACCAGTCATTAGGACTTTATGGATCATCGTCCCTACAGTCTGGTCTTAAACCAGTCATTAGGACTTTATGGATCATCGTCCCTACAGTCTGGTCTTAAACCAGTCATTAAGGTTGTAGGGATCATCGTCCCTACAGTCTGGTCTTAAACCAGTCAAAAAGGTTGTAGGGATCATCGTCCCTACAGTCTGGTCTTAAACCAGTCATTAAGATTGTAGGGATCATCGTCCCTACAGTCTGTTCTTAAACCAGTCATTAAGATTGTAGGGATCATCGTCCCTACAGTCTGGTCTTAAACCAGTCAATAAGATTGTAGGGATCATCGTCCCTACAGTCTGGTCTTAAACCAGTCATTAAGATTGTAGGGATCATCGTCTCTACAGTCTGGTCTTAAACCAGTCAAAAAGGTTGTAGGGATTATCGTCCCTACAGTCTGGTCTTAAACCAGTCATTAGGGATCATCGTTCTTACAGTCTGGTCTTAAACCAGTCATAAAGGTTGTAGGGATCATCGACCCTACAGTCTAGTCTTAAACCAGTCATAAAGATTATAAGGATCATCGTCCCTACAGTCTGGTCTTAAACCAGTCATTAAGATTGTAGAGACCATCGTCCCTACAGTCTGGTCTTAAACCAGTCATTAAGGTTGTAGGGATCGTCGTCCCTACAGTCTGGTCTTAAACCAGTCATTAATGTTGTAGGGATCGTCGTCCCTAAAGTCTGGTCTTAAACCAGTCATAGAGGTTGTAGGGATCATCGACCCTACAGTCTGATCTTACCAGTCATAAAGGTTGTATGGATCATCGTCCCTACTGTCTGGTCTTAAACCAGCCCTGAAGGTTGTAGGGAACATCATTCTTGCAATCTGGTCTTAAACCAGTCATAAAGGTTGTAATAATCATCGTCCCTACAGTCTGGTCTTAAACCAGTCATTAAGGTTGTAGGGATCGTCGTCCCTACAGTCTGGTCTTAAACCAGTCATTAAGGTTGTAGGGATCGTCGTCCCTACAGTCTGGTCTTAAACCAGTCATTAAGGTTATAGGGATCGTTGTCCCTACAGTCTGGTCTAAACCAGTCATGAAGGTTGTAGGGATCATCGTCCCTACAGCCTGGTCTTAAGTCCTGAAGGTTGTAGGGATCATCGTCCCTACAGCCTGGTCTTAAGTCCTGAAGGTTGTAGGGATCATCGTCCCTACAGTCTGGTCTTAAACCAGTCATTAGGGTTGTAGGGATCATCGTCCCTACAGTCTGGTCTTAAACCAGTCATGAAGGTTATAGGAATCATCGTCCCTACAGTCTGGTCTGAAACACTTCATAATATTTCTAGTGACTAATGCCACTATTGCTTGATCTCAGACCAGTCATAATAGTTCTAGGGATCATCGCCACTTTTAGTTTGTTCTTAGTCTAGTCCAAAAACAAAAACACACCAGAAACAAATGATAATTATAGACAGACAGTAATTAGTAATATGTAAGTTTTACCTTCCATTATACGTGCTCAAGAGACAAAGATTTACATGATGTCTTACATGTTTTTGTGACATAATGAAACTTCCAGTAATCTTACTGGAGTATAAAATACTGAAAGACGTTTAGTTTCATACTGACATCAGAGAAAGGTATTTCAGTGGGCTGTTATTGTCTAACATCCTGCAGTAATGATGTCTGACACTGGACTGTTGTCTACCATCCTGCAGTAATGATGTCTGACACTGGGCTGTTATTGTCTAACATCCTGCAGTAATGATGTCTGACACTGGGCTGTTATTGTCTAACAACCTGCAGTAATGATGTCTGACACTGGACTGTTATTGTCTACCATCCTGCAGTAATGATGTCTGACACTGGACTGTTATTGTCTACCATCCTGCAGTAATGATGTCTGATACTGGGCTGTTATTGTCTACCATCCTGCAGTAATGATGTCTGATACTGGGCTGTTATTGTCTACCATCCTGCAGTAATGATGTCTGATACTGGGCTGTTATTGTCTACCATCCTGCAGTAATGATGTCTGATACTGGGCTGTTATTGTCTACCATCCTGCAGTAATGATGTCTGACACTGGACTGTTATTGTCTACCATCCTGCAGTAATGATGTCTGACACTGGACTGTTATTGTCTACCATCCTGCAGTAATGATGTCTGATACTGGGCTGTTATTGTCTACCATCCTGCAGTAATGATGTCTGATACTGGGCTGTTATTGTCTACCATCCTGCAGTAATGATGTCTGATACTGGGCTGTTATTGTCTAACATCCTGCAGTAATGATGCCTGACACTGGACTGTTGTCTACCATCCTGCAGTAATGATGTCTGACACTGGACTGTTGTCTACCATCCTGCAGTAATGATGTCTGACACTGGGCTGTTATTGTCTACCATCCTGCAGTAATGATGTCTGACACTGGACTGTTGTCTACCATCCTGCAGTAATGATGTCTGACACTGGACTGTTGTCTACCATCCTGCAGTAATGATGTCTGACACTGGACTGTTGTCTACCATCCTGCAGTAATGATGTCTGACACTGGACTGTTGTCTACCATCCTTCAGTAATGATGTCTGACACTGGACTGTTGTCTACCATCCTGCAGTAATGATGTCTGACACTGGGCTGTTATTGTCTACCATCCTGCAGTAATGATGTCTGACACTGGATTGTTGTCTACCATCCTGCAGTAATGATGTCTGACACTGGGCTGTTATTGTCTACCATCCTGCAGTAATGATGTCTGACACTGGACTGTTGTCTACCATCCTGCAGTAATGATGTCTGACACTGGACTGTTGTCTACCATCCTGCAGTAATGATGTCTGACACTGGACTGTTGTCTACCATCCTGCAGTAATGATGTCTGACACTGGACTGTTGTCTACCATCCTGCAGTAATGATGTCTGACACTGGGCTGTTATTGTCTACCATCCTGCAGTAATGATGTCTGACACTGGACTGTTGTCTACCATTCTGCAGTAATGATATCTGACACTGGACTGTTGTCTACCATCCTGCAGTAATGATGTCTGACACTGGACTGTTGTCTATCATCCTGCAGTAATGATGTATGACACTGGACTGTTGTCTACCATCCTGCAGTAATGATGTCTGACACTGGACTGTTGTCTACCATCCTGCAGTAATGATGTCTGACACTGAACTGTTGTCTACCATCCTGCAGTAATGATGTCTAACACTGGACTGTTGTCTACTATCCTGCAGTAATGATGTCTGACACTGGACTGTTGTCTGCCATCCTGCAGTAATGATGTCTGACACTGGACTGTTGTCTACCATCCTGCAGTAATGATGTCTGACACTGGACTGTTGTCTACCATCCTGCAGTAATGATGTCTGACACTGGACTGTTGTCTACTATCCTGCAGTAATGATGTCTGACACTGGGCTGTTATTGTCTACCATCCTGCAGTAATGATGTCTGACACTGGACTGTTGTCTACCATCCTGCAGTAATGATGTCTGACACTGGGCTGTTATTGTCTAACATCCTGCAGTAATGATGTCTGACACTGGACTGTTGTCTACCATCCTGCAGTAATGATGTCTGACACTGGACTGTTGTCTACCATCCTGCAGTAATGATGTCTGACACTGGACTGTTGTCTACCATCCTGCAGTAATGATGTCTGACACTGGACTGTTGTCTACCATCCTGCAGTAATGATGTCTGACACTGGACTGTTGTCTACCATCCTGCAGTAATGATGTCTGACACTGGACTGTTGTCTACCATCCTGCAGTAATGATGTCTGACACTGGACTGTTGTCTACCATCCTGCAGTAATGATGTCTGACACTGGACTGTTGTCTACCATCCTGCAGTAATGATGTCTGACACTGGACTGTTGTCTACCATCCTGCAGTAATGATGTCTGACTCTGGACTGTTGTCTACCATCCTGCAGTAATGATGTCTGACACTGGACTGTTGTCTACCATCCTGCAGTAATGATGTCTGACACTGGACTGTTGTCTACCATCCTGCAGTAATGATGTCTGACACTGGGCTGTTATTGTCTACCATCCTGCAGTAATGATGTCTGACACTGGGCTGTTATTGTCTAACATCCTGCAGTAATGATGCCTGACACTGGACTGTTGTCTACCATCCTGCAGTAATGATGTCTGACACTGGACTGTTGTCTACCATCCTGCAGTAATGATGTCTGACACTGGGCTGTTATTGTCTAACACCCTGCAGTAATGATGTCTGACACTGGATTGTTGTCTACCATCCTGCAGTAATGATGTCTGACACTGGACTGTTGTCTACCATCCTGCAGTAATGATGTCTGACACTGGACTGTTGTCTACCATCCTGCAGTAATGATGTATGACACTGGACTGTTGTTTACCATCCTGCAGTAATGATGTCTGACACTGGACTGTTGTCTACCATCCTGCAGTAATGATGTCTGACACTGGACTGTTGTCTACCATCCTGCAGTAATGATGTCTGACACTGGACTGTTGTCTACCATCCTGCAGTAATGATGTCTGACACTGGACTGTTGTCTACCATCCTGCAGTAATGATGTCTGACACTGGGCTGTTATTGTCAAACATCCTGCAGTAATGATGTCTGACACTGGACTGTTGTCAACCATCCTGCAGTAATGATGTCTGACACTGGGCTGTTATTGTCAAACATCCTGCAGTAATGATGTCTGACACTGGACTGTTGTCTACCATCCTGCAGTAATGATGTCTGACACTGGACTGTTGTTTACCATCCTGCAGTAATGATGTCTGACACTGGACTGTTGTCTACCATCCTGCAGTAATGATGTCTGACACTGGACTGTTGTCTACCATCCTGCAGTAATGATGTCTGACACTGGACTGTTGTCTACCATCCTGCAGTAATGATGTCTGACACTGGACTGTTGTCTACCATCCTGCAGTAATGATGTCTGACACTGGGCTGTTATTGTCAAACATCCTGCAGTAATGATGTCTGACACTGGACTGTTGTCTACCATCCTGCAGTAATGATGTCTGAGACTGGACTGTTGTCTACCATCCTGCAGTAATGATGTCTGACACTGGACTGTTGTCTACCATCCTGCAGTAATGATGTCTGACACTGGACTGTTGTCTACCATCCTGCAGTAATGATGTCTGACACTGGACTGTTGTCTAACATCCTGCAGTAATGATGTCTGACACTGGGCTGTTATTGTCAAACATCCTGCAGTAATGATGTCTGACACTGGACTGTTGTCTACCATCCTGCAGTAATGATGTCTGACACTGGACTGTTGTCTACCATCCTGCAGTAATGATGTCTGACACTGGACTCTTGTCTACTATCCTGCAGTAATGATGTCTGACACTGGACTGTTGTCTACCATCCTGCAGTAATGATGTCTGACACTGGACTGTTGTCTACCATCCTGCAGTAATGATGTCTGACACTGGACTGTTGTCTACCATCCTGCAGTAATGATGTCTGACACTGGACTGTTGTCTACCATCCTGCAGTAATGATGTCTGACACTGGGCTGTTATTGTCTAACACCCTGCAGTAATGATGTCTGACACTGGATTGTTGTCTACCATCCTGCAGTAATGATGTCTGACACTGAACTGTTGTCTACCATCCTGCAGTAATGATGTCTGACACTGGACTGTTGTCTACCATCCTGCAGTAATGATGTCTGACACTGGACTGTTGTCTACCATCCTGCAGTAATGATGTCTGACACTGGACTGTTGTTTACCATCCTGCAGTAATGATGTCTGACACTGGACTGTTGTCTACCATCCTGCAGTAATGATGTCTGACACTGGACTGTTGTCTACCATCCTGCAGTAATGATGTCTGACACTGGACAGTTGTCTACCATCCTGCAGTAATGATGTCTGACACTGGACTGTTGTCTACCATCCTGCAGTAATGATGTCTGACACTGGGCTGTTATTGTCAAAAATCCTGCAGTAATGATGTCTGACACTGGACTGTTGTCTACCATCCTGCAGTAATAATGTCTGACACTGGACTGTTGTCTACAATCCTGCAGTAATGATGTCTGACACTGGACTGTTGTCTACCATCCTGCAGTAATGATGTCTGACACTGGACTGTTGTCTACCATCCTGCAGTAATGATGTCTGACACTGGACTGTTGTTTACCATCCTGCAGTAATGATGTCTGACACTGGACTGTTGTCTACCATCCTGCAGTAATGATGTCTGACACTGGACTGTTGTCTACCATCCTGCAGTAATGATGTCTGACACTGGACTGTTGTCTAACATCCTGCAGTAATGATGTCTGACACTGGGCTGTTATTGTCAAACATCCTGCAGTAATGATGTCTGACACTGGACTGTTGTCTACCATCCTGCAGTAATGATGTCTGACACTGGACTGTTGTCTACCATCCTGCAGTAATGATGTCTGACACTGGACTGTTGTCTACTATCCTGCAGTAATGATGTCTGACACTGGACTGGTGTCTACCATCCTGCAGTAATGATGTCTGACACTGGACTGTTGTCTACCATCCTGCAGTAATGATGTCTGACACTGGACTGTTGTCTACCATCCTGCAGTAATGATGTCTGACACTGGACTGTTGTCTACTATCCTGCAGTAATGCTGTCTGACACTGGACTGTTGTCTACCATCCTGCAGTAATGATGTCTGACACTGGACTGTTGTCTTCCATCCTGCAGTAATGATGTCTGACACTGGACTGTCGTCTACCATCCTGCAGTAATGATGTCTGACACTGGACTGTTGTCTACCATCCTGCAGTAATGATGTCTGACACTGGACTGTTGTCTACCATCCTGCAGTAATGATGTCTGACACTGGACTGTTGTCTACCATCCTGCAGTAATGATGTCTGACGCTGGACTGTTGTCTACCATCCTGCAGTAATGATGTCTGACACTGGACTGTTGTCTACCATCCTGCAGTAATGATGTCTGACACTGGACTGTTGTCTACCATCCTGCAGTAATGATGTCTGACACTGGACTGTTGTCTACCATCCTGCAGTAATGATGTCTGACATTGGACTGTTGTCTACCATCCTGCAGTAATGATGTCTGACATTGGACTGTTGTCTACCATCCTGCAGTAATGATGTCTGACACTGGACTGTTGTCTACCATCCTGCAGTAATGATGCCTGACACTTGACTGTTTTCTACCATCCTGCAGTAATGATGCATGACACTGGACTGTTGTCTACCATCCTGCAGTAATGATGTCTGACACTGGACTGTTGTCTACAATCTTGCAGTAATGATGTCTGACACTGGACTGTTGTCTACCATCCTGCAGTAATGATGTCCGACACTGGGCTGTTATTGTCTAACATCCTGCAGTAATGATGTCTGACACTGGACTGTTGTCTACCATCCTGCAGTAATGATGTATGACACTGGACTGTTGTCTACCATCCTGCAGTAATGATGTCTGACACTGGACTGTTGTCTACCATCCTGCAGTAATGATGTCTGACACTGGACTGCTGTCTACCCTCCTGCAGTAATGATGTCTGACACTGGACTGTTGTCTACCATCCTGCAGTAATGATGTCTGACACTGGACTGTTGTCTACCATCCTGCAGTAATGATGTCTGACACTGGGCTGTTATTGTCTACCATCCTGCAGTAATGATGTCTGACACTGGACTGTTGTCTACCATCCTGCAGTAGTGATGTCTGACACTGGATTGTTGTCTACCATTCTGCAGTAATGATGTCTGACACTGGACTGTTGTCTACCATCCTGCAGTAATGATGTCTGACACTGGACTGTTGTCTACCATCCTGCAGTAATGGTGTCTGACACTGGACTGTTGTCTACCATCCTGCAGTAATGATGTCTGACACTGGACTGTTGTCTACCATCCTGCAGTAATGATGTCTGACACTGGACTGTTGTCTTCCATCCTGCAGTAATGATGTCTGACACTGGACTGTTGTCTACCATCCTGCAGTAATGATGTCTGACACTGGACTGTTGTCTACCATCCTGCAGTAATGATGTCTGACACTGGGCTGTTATTGTCTAACATCCTGCAGTAATGATGTCTGACACTGGACTGTTTTCTACCATCCTGCAGTAATGATGTCTGACACTGGACTGTTGTCTACCATCCTGCAGTAATGATGTCTGACACTGGACTGTTGTCTACCATCCTGCAGTAATGATGTCTGACACTGGGCTGTTATTGTCTACCATCCTGCAGTAATAATGTCTGACACTGGACTGTTGTCTACCATCCTGCAGTAATGATGTCTGACACTGGACTGTTGTCTACCATCCTGCAGTAATGATGTCTGACACTGGACTGTTGTCTACCATCCTGCAGTAATGATGTCTGACACTGGACTGTTGTTTACCATCCTGCAGTAATGATGTCTGACACTGGACTGTTGTCTACCATCCTGCAGTAATGATGTCTGACACTGGACTGTTGTCTACCATCCTGCAGTAATGATGTCTGACACTGGACTGTTGTCTAACATCCTGCAGTAATGATGTCTGACACTGGGCTGTTATTGTCAAACATCCTGCAGTAAGGATGTCTGACACTGGACTGTTGTCTACCATCCTGCAATAATGATGTCTGACACTGGACTGTTGTCTACCATCCTGCAGTAATGATGTCTGACACTGGACTGTTGTCTACTATCCTGCAGTAATGATGTCTGACACTGGACTGGTGTCTACCATCCTGCAGTAATGATGTCTGACACTGGACTGTTGTCTACCATCCTGCAGTAATGATGTCTGACACTGGACTGTTGTCTACCATCCTGCAGTAATGATGTGTGACACTGGATTGTTGTCTACCATCCTGCAGTAATGATGTCTGACACTGGACTGTTGTCTACTATCCTGCAGTAATGCTGTCTGACAGTGGACTGTTGTCTACCATCCTGCAGTAATGATGTCTGACACTGGACTGTTGTCTTCCATCCTGCAGTAATGATGTCTGACACTGGACTGTCGTCTACCATCCTGCAGTAATGATGTCTGACACTGGACTGTTGTCTACCATCCTGCAGTAATGATGTCTGACACTGGACTGTTGTCTAACATCCTGCAGTAATGATGTCTGACACTGGACTGTTGTCTACCATCCTGCAGTAATGATGTCTGACACTGGACTGTTGTCTACCATCCTGCAGTAATGATGTCTGACACTGGACTGTTGTCTACCATCCTGCAGTAATGATGTCTGACACTGGACTGTTGTCTACCATCCTGCAGTAATGATGTCTGACACTGGACTGTTGTCTACCATCCTGCAGTAATGATGTCTGACACTGGACTGTTGTCTACCATCCTGCAGTAATGATGTCTGACATTGGACTGTTGTCTACCATCCTGCAGTAATGATGTCTGACACTGGACTGTTGTCTACCATCCTGCAGTAATGATGCCTGACACTTGACGGTTTTCTACCATCCTGCAGTTATGATGCATGACACTGGACTGTTGTCTACCATCCTGCAGTAATGATGTCTGACACTGGACTGTTGTCTACAATCTTGCAGTAATGATGTCTGACACTGGACTGTTGTCTACCATCCTGCAGTAATGATGTATGACACTGGACTGTTGTCTACCATCCTGCAGTAATGATGTCTGACACTGGACTGTTGTCTACCATCCTGCAGTAATGATGTCTGACACTGGACTGCTGTCTACCATCCTGCAGTAATGATGTCTGACACTGGACTGTTGTCTACCATCCTGCAGTAATGATGTCTGACACTGGACTGTTGTCTACCATCCTGCAGTAATGATGTCTGACACTGGGCTGTTATTGTCTACCATCCTGCAGTAATGATGTCTGACACTGGACTGTTGTCTACCATCCTGCAGTAGTGATGTCTGACACTGGATTGTTGTCTACCATTCTGCAGTAATGATGTCTGACACTGGACTGTTGTCTACCATCCTGCAGTAATGATGTCTGACACTGGACTGTTGTCTACCATCCTGCAGTAATGGTGTCTGACACTGGACTGTTGTCTACCATCCTCCAGTAATGATGTCTGACACTGGACTGTTGTCTACCATCCTGCAGTAATGATGTCTGACACTGGACTGTTGTCTACCATCCTGCAGTAATGATGTCTGACACTGGACTGTTGTCTACCATCCTGCAGTAATGATGTCTGACACTGGACTGTTGTCTACCATCCTGCAGTAATGATGTCTGACACTGGGCTGTTATTGTCTAACATCCTGCAGTAATGATGTCTGACACTGGACTGTTGTCTACCATCCTGCAGTAATGATGTCTGACACTGGACTGTTGTCTACCATCCTGCAGTAATGATGTCTGACACTGGACTGTTGTCTACCATCCTGCAGTAATGATGTCTGACACTGGACTGTTGTCTACCATCCTGCAGTAATGATGTCTGACACTGGGCTGTTATTGTCTACCATCCTGCAGTAATGATATCTGACACTGGACTGTTGTCTACCATCCTGCAGTAATGATGTCTGACACTGGACTGCTGTCTACCATCCTGCAGTAATGATGTCTGACACTGGACTGTTGTCTACCATCCTGCAGTAATGATGTCTGACACTGGGCTGTTATTGTCTAACATCCTGCAGTAATGATGTCTGACACTGGACTGTTGTCTACCATCCTGCAGTAATGATGTCTGACACTGGACTGTTGTCTACCATCCTGCAGTAATGATGTCTGACACTGGACTGTTGTCTACCATCCTGCAGTAATGATGTCTGACACTGGGCTGTTATTGTCTACCATCCTGCAGTAATGATGTCTGACACTGGACTGTTGTCTACCATCCTGCAGTAATGATGTCTGACACTGGGCTGTTATTGTCTACCATCCTGCAGTAATGATGTCTGACACTGGACTGTTGTCTACCATCCTGCAGTAGTGATGTCTGACACTGGATTGTTGTCTACCATTCTGCAGTAATGATGTCTGACACTGGACTGTTGTCTACCATCCTGCAGTAATGATGTCTGACACTGGACTGTTGTCTACCATCCTGCAGTAATGGTGTCTGACACTGGACTGTTGTCTACCATCCTCCAGTAATGATGTCTGACACTGGACTGTTGTCTACCATCCTCCAGTAATGATGTCTGACACTGGACTGTTGTCTACCATCCTGCAGTAATGATGTCTGACACTGGACTGTTGTCTACCATCCTGCAGTAATGATGTCTGACACTGGACTGTTGTCTACCATCCTGCA
The DNA here is from genome assembly GCF_038502225.1 of Cherax quadricarinatus. NCBI lineage: Eukaryota > Metazoa > Arthropoda > Malacostraca > Decapoda > Parastacidae > Cherax > Cherax quadricarinatus. The sequence continues at coordinate 33,615,468 of NC_091324.1, forward strand.
GTAATGATGTCTGACACTGGGCTGTTATTGTCTAACATCCTGCAGTAATGATGTCTGACACTGGACTGTTGTCTACCATCCTGCAGTAATGATGTCTGACACTGGACTGTTGTCTACCATCCTGCAGTAATGATGTCTGACACTGGACTGTTGTCTACCATCCTGCAGTAATGATGTCTGACACTGGGCTGTTATTGTCTACCATCCTGCAGTAATGATGTCTGACACTGGACTGTTGTCTACCATCCTGCAGTAATGATGTCTGACACTGGGCTGTTATTGTCTACCATCCTGCAGTAATGATGTCTGACACTGGACTGTTGTCTACCATCCTGCAGTAGTGATGTCTGACACTGGATTGTTGTCTACCATTCTGCAGTAATGATGTCTGACACTGGACTGTTGTCTACCATCCTGCAGTAATGATGTCTGACACTGGACTGTTGTCTACCATCCTGCAGTAATGATGTCTGACACTGGACTGTTGTCTACCATCCTGCAGTAATGATGTCTGACACTGGACTGTTGTCTACCATCCTGCAGTAATGATGTCTGACACTGGACTGTTGTCTACCATCCTGCAGTAATGATGTCTGACACTGGACTGTTGTCTACCATCCTGCAGTAATGATGTCTGACACTGGGCTGTTATTGTCTAACATCCTGCAGTAATGATGTCTGACACTGGACTGTTGTCTACCATCCTGCAGTAATGATGTCTGACACTGGACTGTTGTCTACCATCCTGCAGTAATGATGTCTGACACTGGACTGTTGTCTACCATCCTGCAGTAATGATGTCTGACACTGGGCTGTTATTGTCTACCATCCTGCAGTAATGATGTCTGACACTGGACTGTTGTCTACCATCCTGCAGTAATGATGTCTGACACTGGACTGTTGTCTACCATCCTGCAGTAATGATGTCTGACACTGGGCTGTTATTGTCTACCATCCTGCAGTAATGATGTCTGACACTGGACTGTTGTCTACCATCCTGCAGTAATGATGTCTGACACTGGGCTGTTATTGTCAAAAATCCTGCAGTAATGATGTCTGACACTGGACTGTTGTCTACCATCCTGCAGTAATAATGTCTGACACTGGACTGTTGTCTACCATCCTGCAGTAATGATGTCTGACACTGGACTGTTGTCTACCATCCTGCAGTAATGATGTCTGACACTGGACTGTTGTCTACCATCCTGCAGTAATGATGTCTGACACTGGACTGTTGTTTACCATCCTGCAGTAATGATGTCTGACACTGGACTGTTGTCTACCATCCTGCAGTAATGATGTCTGACACTGGACTGTTGTCTACCATCCTGCAGTAATGATGTCTGACACTGGACTGTTGTCTAACATCCTGCAGTAATGATGTCTGACACTGGGCTGTTATTGTCAAACATCCTGCAGTAATGATGTCTGACACTGGACTGTTGTCTACCATCCTGCAATAATGATGTCTGACACTGGACTGTTGTCTACCATCCTGCAGTAATGATGTCTGACACTGGACTGTTGTCTACTATCCTGCAGTAATGATGTCTGACACTGGACTGGTGTCTACCATCCTGCAGTAATGATGTCTGACACTGGACTGTTGTCTACCATCCTGCAGTAATGATGTCTGACACTGGATTGTTGTCTACCATCCTGCAGTAATGATGTCTGACACTGGACTGTTGTCCACTATCCTGCAGTAATGCTGTCTGACACTGGACTGTTGTCTACCATCCTGCAGTAATGATGTCTGACACTGGACTGTTGTCTTCCTGCAGTAATGATGTCTGACACTGGACTGTTGTCTACCATCCTGCAGTAATGATGTCTGACACTGGACTGTTGTCTACCATCCTGCAGTAATGATGTCTGACACTGGACTGTTGTCTACCATCCTGCAGTAATGATGTCTGACACTGGACTGTTGTCTACCATCCTGCAGTAATGATGTCTGACACTGGACTGTTGTCTACCATCCTGCAGTAATGATGTCTGACACTGGACTGTTGTCTACCATCCTGCAGTAATGATGTCTGACACTGGACTGTTGTCTACCATCCTGCAGTAATGATGTCTGACACTGGACTGTTGTCTACCATCCTGCAGTAATGATGTCTGACACTGGACTGTTGTCTACCATCCTGCAGTAATGATGTCTGACACTGGACTGTTGTCTACCATCCTGCAGTAATGATGTCTGACACTGGACTGTTGTCTACCATCCTGCAGTAATGATGTCTGACACTGGACTGTTGTCTACCATCCTGCAGTAATGATGTCTGACACTGGACTGTTGTCTACCATCCTGCAGTAATGATGTCTGACACTGGACTGTTTTCTACCATCCTGCAGTAATGATGCATGACACTGGACTGTTGTCTACCATCCTGCAGTAATGATGTCTGACATTGGACTGTTGTCTACCATCCTGCAGTAATGATGTCTGACACTGGACTGTTGTCTACCATCCTGCAGTAATGATGTCTGACACTGGACTGTTGTCTACCATCCTGCAGTAATGATGTCTGACACTGGACTGTTGTCTACCATCCTGCAGTAATGATGTCTGACACTGGACTGTTGTCTACCATCCTGCAGTAATGATGCCTGACACTGGACTGTTGTCTACCATCCTGCAGTAATGATGTCTGACACTGGACTGTTGTCTACCATCCTGCAGTAATGATGTCTGACACTGGACTGTTGTCTACCATCCTGCAGTAATGATGTCTGACACTGGACTGTTGTCTACCATCCTGCAGTAATGATGTCTGACACTGGACTGTTGTCTACCATCCTGCAGTAATGATGTCTGACACTGGACTGTTGTCTACCATCCTGCAGTAATGATGTCTGACACTGGACTGTTGTCTACCATCCTGCAGTAATGATGTCTGACACTGGACTGTTGTCTACCATCCTGCAGTAATGATGCCTGACACTTGACTGTTTTCTACCATCCTGCAGTAATGATGCATGACACTGGACTGTTGTCTACCATCCTGCAGTAATGATGTCTGACACTGGACTGTTGTCTACAATCTTGCAGTAATGATGCATGACACTGGACTGTTGTCTACCATCCTGCAGTAATGATGTCTGACATTGGACTGTTGTCTACCATCCTGCAGTAATGATGTCTGACACTGGACTGTTGTCTACCATCCTGCAGTAATGATGCATGACACTTGACTGTTTTCTACCATCCTGCAGTAATGATGCCTGACACTTGACTGTTTTCTACCATCCTGCAGTAATGATGTCTGACACTGGACTGTTGTCTACAATCTTGCAGTAATGATGTCTGACACTGGACTGTTGTCTACCATCCTGCAGTAATGATGTCCGACACTGGGCTGTTATTGTCTAACATCCTGCAGTAATGATGTCTGACACTGGACTGTTGTCTACCATCCTGCAGTAATGATGTATGACACTGGACTGTTGTCTACCATCCTGCAGTAATGATGTCTGACACTGGACTGTTGTCTACCATCCTGCAGTAATGATGTCTGACACTGGACTGTTGTCTACCATCCTGCAGTAATGATGTCTGACACTGGACTGTTGTCTACCATCCTGCAGTAATGATGTCTGACACTGGACTGTTGTCTACCATCCTGCAGTAATGATGTCTGACACTGGACTGTTGTCTACCATCCTGCAGTAATGATGTCTGACACTGGACTGTTGTCTACCATCCTGCAGTAGTGATGTCTGACACTGGATTGTTGTCTACCATCCTGCAGTAATGATGTCTGACACTGGACTGTTGTCTACCATCCTGCAGTAATGATGTCTGACACTGGACTGTTGTCTACCATCCTGCAGTAATGATGTCTGACACTGGATTGTTGTCTACCATTCTGCAGTAATGATGTCTGACACTGGACTGTTGTCTACCATCCTGCAGTAATGATGTCTGACACTGGACTGTTGTCTACCATCCTGCAGTAATGGTGTCTGACACTGGACTGTTGTCTACCATCCTCCAGTAATGATGTCTGACACTGGACTGTTGTCTACCATCCTGCAGTAATGATGTCTGACACTGGACTGTTGTCTACCATCCTGCAGTAATGATGTCTGACACTGGACTGTTGTCTACCATCCTGCAGTAATGATGTCTGACACTGGACTGTTGTCTACCATCCTGCAGTAATGATGTCTGACACTGGGCTGTTATTGTCTACCATCCTGCAGTAATGATGTCTGACACTGGACTGTTGTCTACCATCCTGCAGTAATGATGTCTGACACTGGACTGTTGTCTACCATCCTGCAGTAATGATGTCTGACACTGGACTGTTGTCTACCATCCTGCAGTAATGATGTGTGACACTGGGCTGTTATTGTCTACCATCCTGCAGTAATGATGTCTGACACTGGACTGTTGTCTACCATCCTGCAGTAATGATGTCTGACACTGGACTGTTGTCTACCATCCTGCAGTAATGATGTCTGACACTGGACTGTTGTCTACCATCCTGCAGTAATGATGTCTGACACTGGACTGTTGTCTACCATCCTGCAGTAATGATGTCTGACACTGGACTGTTGTCTACCATCCTGCAGTAATGATGTCTGACACTGGACTGTTGTCTACCATCCTTCAGTTATGATGTCTGACACTGGACTGTTGTCTACCATCCTGCAGTAATGATGTCTGACACTGGGCTGTTATTGTCTACCATCCTGCAGTAATGATGTCTGACATTGGATTGTTGTCTACTATCCTGCAGTAATGATGTCTGACACTGGGCTGTTATTGTCTACCATCCTGTAGTAATGATGTCTGACACTGGACTGTTGTCTACCATCCTTCAATAATGATATCTGACACTGGACTGTTGTCTACCATCCTGCAGTAATGATGTCTGACACTGGACTGTTGTCTACCATCCTGCAGTAATGATGTCTGACACTGGACTGTTGTATACCATCCTGCAGTAATGATGTCTGACACTGGACTGCTGTCTACCATCCTGCAGTAATGATGTCTGACACTGGACTGTTGTCTACCATCCTGCAGTAATGATGTCTGACACTGGACTGTTGTCTACCATCCTGCAGTAATGATGTCTGACACTGGACTGTTGTCTACCATCCTGCAGTAATGATGTCTGACACTGGACTGTTGTCTACCATCCTGCAGTAATGATGTCTGACACTGGACTGTTGTCTACCATCCTGCAGTAATGATGTCTGACACTGGGCTGTTATTGTCTAACATCCTGCAGTAATGATGTCTGACACTGGACTGTTGTCTACCATCCTGCAGTAATGATGTCTGACACTGGACTGTTGTCTACCATCCTGCAGTAATGATGTCTGACACTGGACTGTTGTCTACCATCCTGCAGTAATGATGTCTGACACTGGGCTGTTATTGTCTACCATCCTGCAGTAATGATGTCTGACACTGGACTGTTGTCTACCATCCTGCAGTAATGATGTCTGACACTGGACTGTTGTCTACCATCCTGCAGTAATGATGTCTGACACTGGGCTGTTATTGTCTAGCATCCTGCAGTAATGATGTCTGACACTGGACTGTTGTCTACCATCCTGCAGTAATGATGTCTGACACTGGACTGTTGTCTACCATCCTGCAGTAATGATGTCTGACACTGGACTGTTGTCTACCATCCTTCAGTTATGATGTCTGACACTGGACTGTTGTCTACCATCCTGCAGTAATGATGTCTGACACTGGGCTGTTATTGTCTACCATCCTGCAGTAATGATGTCTGACACTGGATTGTTGTCTATTATCCTGCAGTAATGATGTCTGACACTGGGCTGTTATTGTCTACCATCCTGTAGTAATGATGTCTGACACTGGACTGTTGTCTACCATCCTTCAATAATGATATCTGACACTGGACTGTTGTCTACCATCCTGCAGTAATGATGTCTGACACTGGACTGTTGTCTACCATCCTGCAGTAATGATGTCTGACACTGGACTGTTGTATACCATCCTGCAGTAATGATGTCTGACACTGGACTGTTGTCTACCATCCTGCAGTAATGATGTCTGACACTGGACTGTTGTCTACCATCCTGCAGTAATGATGTCTGACACTGGACTGTTGTCTACCATCCTGCAGTAATGATGTCTGACACTGGACTGTTGTCTACCATCCTGCAGTAATGATGTCTGACACTGGACTGTTGTCTACCATTCTGCAGTAATGATATCTGACACTGGACTGTTGTCTACCATCCTGCAGTAATGATGTCTGACACTGGACTGTTGTCTATCATCCTGCAGTAATGATGTATGACACTGGACTGTTGTCTACCATCCTGCAGTAATGATGTCTGACACTGGACTGTTGTCTACCATCCTGCAGTAATGATGTCTGACACTGAACTGTTGTCTACCATCCTGCCGTAATGATGTCTGACACTGGACTGTTGTTTACCATCCTGCAGTAATGATGCCTGACACTGGACTGTTGTCTACCACCCTGCAGTAATGATGCCTGACACTGGACTGTTGTCTACCATCCTGCAGTAATGATGCCTGACACTGGACTGTTTTCTACCATCCTGCAGTAATGATGCCTGACACTGGACTGTTGTCTACCATCCTGCAGTAATGATGTCTGACACTGGACTGTTGTCTACAATCTTGCAGTAATGATGTCTGACACTGGACTGTTGTCTACCATCCTGCAGTAATGATGTCCGACACTGGGCTGTTATTGTCTAACATCCTGCAGTAATGATGTCTGACACTGGACTGTTGTCTACCATCCTGCAGAAATGATGTATGACACTGGACTGTTGTCTACCATCCTGCAGTAATGATGTCTGACACTGGACTGTTGTCTACCATCCTGCAGTAATGATGTCTGACACTGGACTGTTGTCTACCATCCTGCAGTAATGATGTCTGACACTGGACTGTTGTCTACCATCCTGCAGTAATGATGTCTGACACTGGACTGTTGTCTACCATCCTGCAGTAATGATGTCTGACACTGGACTGTTGTCTACCATCCTGCAGTAATGATGTCTGACACTGGACTGTTGTCTACCATCCTGCAGTAATGATGTCTGACACTGGACTGTTGTCTACCATCCTGCAGTAATGATGTCTGACACTGCACTGTTGTCTACCATCCTGCAGTAATGATGTCTGACACTGGACTGTTGTCTACCATCCTGCAGTAATGATGTCTGACACTGGACTGTTGTCTACCATCCTGCAGTAATGATGTCTGACACTGGACTGTTGTCTACCATCCTGCAGTAATGATGTCTGACACTGGACTGTTGTCTACCATCCTGCAGTAATGATGTCTGACACTGGACTGTTGTCTACCATCCTGCAGTAATGATGTCTGACACTGGACTGTTGTCTACCATCCTGCAGTAATGATGTCTGACACTGGACTGTTGTCTACCATCCTGCAGTAATGATGTCTGACACTGGACTGTTGTCTACCATCCTGCAGTAATGATGTCTGACACTGGACTGTTGTCTACCATCCTGCAGTAATGATGTCTGACACTGGACTGTTGTCTACCATCCTGCAGTAATGATGTCTGACACTGCACTGTTGTCTACCATCCTGCAGTAATGATGTCTGACACTGGGCTGTTATTGTCTACCATCCTGCAGTAATGATGTCTGACACTGGGCTGTTATTGTCTAACATCCTGCAGTAATGATGCCTGACACTGGACTGTTGTCTACCATCCTGCAGTAATGATGTCTGACACTGGACTGTTGTCTACCATCCTGCAGTAATGATGTCTGACACTGGGCTGTTATTGTCTACCATCCTGCAGTAATGATGTCTGACACTGGACTGTTGTCTACCATCCTGCAGTAATGATGTCTGACACTGGACTGTTGTCTACCATCCTGCAGTAATGATGTCTGACACTGGACTGTTGTCTACCATCCTGCAGTAATGATGTCTGACACTGGACTGTTGTCTACCATCCTGCAGTAATGATGTCTGACACTGGACTGTTGTCTACCATCCTGCAGTAATGATGTCTGACACTGGACTGTTGTCTACCATCCTGCAGTAATGATGTCTGACACTGGACTGTTGTCTACCATCCTGCAGTAATGATGTCTGACACTGGACTGTTGTCTACCATCCTGCAGTAATGATGTCTGACACTGGACTGTTGTCTACCATCCTGCAGTAATGATGTCTGACACTGGACTGTTGTCTACCATCCTGCAGTAATGATGTCTGACACTGGACTGTTGTCTACCATCCTGCAGTAATGATGTCTGACACTGGACTGTTGTCTACCATCCTGCAGTAATGATGTCTGACACTGGACTGTTGTCTACCATCCTGCAGTAATGATGTCTGACACTGGACTGTTGTCTACCATCCTGCAGTAATGATGTCTGACACTGGACTGTTGTCTACCATCCTGCAGTAATGATGTCTGACACTGGACTGTTGTCTACCATCCTGCAGTAATGATGTCTGACACTGGACTGTTGTCTACCATCCTGCAGTAATGATGTCTGACACTGGACTGTTGTCTACCATCCTGCAGTAATGATGTCTGACACTGGACTGTTGTCTACCATCCTGCAGTAATGATGTCTGACACTGGACTGTTGTCTACCATCCTGCAGTAATGATGTCTGACACTGGACTGTTGTCTACCATCCTGCAGTAATGATGTCTGACACTGGGCTGTTATTGTCTACCATCCTGCAGTAATGATGTCTGACACTGGGCTGTTATTGTCTACCATCCTGCAGTAATGATGTCTGACACTGGACTGTTGTCTACCATCCTGCAGTAATGATGTCTGACACTGGACTGTTGTCTACCATCCTGCAGTAATGATGTCTGACACTGGACTGTTGTCTACCATCCTGCAGTAATGATGTCTGACACTGGATTGTTGTCTACCATCTTGTAGTAATGATGTCTGACACTGGACTGTTGTCTACCATCCTGCAGTAATGATGTCTGACACTGGACTGTTGTCTACCATCCTGCAGTAATGATGTCTGACACTGGACTGTTGTCTACCATCCTGCAGTAATGATGTCTGACACTGGACTGTTGTTTACCATCCTGCAGTAATGATGTCTGACACTGGACTGTTGTCTACCATCCTGCAGTAATGATGTCTGACACTGGACTGTTGTCTACCATCCTGCAGTAATGATGTCTCACACTGGACTGTTGTCTACCATCCTGCAGTAATGATGTCTGACACTGGACTGTTGTCTACCATCCTGCAGTAATGATGTCTGACACTGGGCTGTTATTGTCAAACATCCTGCAGTAATGATGTCCGACACTGGACTGTTGTCTACCATCCTGCAGTAATGATGTCTGACACTGGACTGTTGTCTACCATCCTGCAGTAATGATGTCTGACACTGGACTGTTTTCTACCATCCTGCAGTAATGATGTCTGACACTGGGCTGTTATTGTCTACCATCCTGCAGTAATGATGTGTGACACTGGGCTGTTATTGTCTAACATCCTGCAGTAATGATGCCTGACACTGGACTGTTGTCTACCATCATGCAGTAATGATGTCTGACACTGGACTGTTGTCTACCATCCTGCAGTAATGATGTCTGACACTGGGCTGTTATTGTCTAACTCCCTGCAGTAATGATGTCTGACACTGGATTGTTGTCTACCATCCTGCAGTAATGATGTCTGACACTGGACTGTTGTCTACCATCCTGCAGTAATGATGTCTGACACTGGACTGTTGTCTACCATCCTGCAGTAATGATGTCTGACACTGGACTGTTGTCTACCATCCTGCAGTAATGATGTCTGACACTGGACTGTTGTTTACCATCCTGCAGTAATGATGTCTGACACTGGACTGTTGTCTACCTTCCTGCAGTAATGATGTCTGACACTGGACTGTTGTCTACCATCCTGCAGTAATGATATCTGACACTGGACTGTTGTCTACCATCCTGCAGTAATGATGTCTGACACTGGACTGTTGTCTACCGTCCTGCAGTAATGATGTCCGACACTGGGCTGTTATTGTCAAACATCCTGCAGTAATGATGTCTGACACTGGACTGTTGTCTACCATCCTGCAGTAATGATGTCTGACACTGGACTGTTGTCTACCATCCTGCAGTAATGATGTCTGACACTGGACTGTTGTCTACCATCCTGCAGTAATGATGTCTGACACTGGACTGTTGTCTACCATCCTGCAGTAATGATGTCCGACACTGGGCTGTTATTGTCAAACATCCTGCAGTAATGATGTCTGACACTGGACTGTTGTCTACCATCCTGCAGTAATGATGTCTGACACTGGACTGTTGTCTACCATCCTGCAGTAATGATGTCTGACACTGGACTGTTGTCTACCATCCTGCAGTAATGATGTCTGACACTGGACTGTTGTCTACCATCCTGCAGTAATGATGTCTGACACTGGACTGTTGTCTACCATCCTGCAGTAATGATGTCTGACACTGGACTGTTGTCTACCATCCTGCAGTAATGATGTCTGACACTGGACTGTTGTCTACCATCCTGCAGTAATGATGTCTGACACTGGACTGTTGTCTACCATCCTGCAGTAATGATGTCTGACACTGGACTGTTGTCTACCATCCTGCAGTAATGATGTCTGACACTGGACTGTTGTCTACCATCCTGCAGTAATGATGTCTGACACTGGACTGTTGTCTACCATCCTGCAGTAATGATGTCTGACACTGGACTGTTGTCTACCATCCTGCAGTAATGATGTCTGACACTGGACTGTTGTCTACCATCCTGCAGTAATGATGTCTGACACTGGACTGTTGTCTACCATCCTGCAGTAATGATGTCTGACACTGGACTGTTGTCTACCATCCTGCAGTAATGATGTCTGACACTGGACTGTTGTCTACCATCCTGCAGTAATGATGTCTGACACTGGACTGTTGTCTACCATCCTGCAGTAATGATGTCTGACACTGGACTGTTGTCTACCATCCTGCAGTAATGATGTCTGACACTGGACTGTTGTCTACCATCCTGCAGTAATGATGTCTGACACTGGACTGTTGTCTACCATCCTGCAGTAATGATGTCTGACACTGGACTGTTGTCTACCATCCTGCAGTAATGATGTCTGACACTGGACTGTTGTCTACCATCCTGCAGTAATGATGTCTGACACTGGACTGTTGTCTACCATCCTGCAGTAATGATGTCTGACACTGGACTGTTGTCTACCATCCTGCAGTAATGATGTCTGACACTGGACTGTTGTCTACCATCCTGCAGTAATGATGTCTGACACTGGACTGTTGTCTACCATCCTGCAGTAATGATGTCTGACACTGGACTGTTGTCTACCATCCTGCAGTAATGATGTCTGACACTGGACTGTTGTCTACCATCCTGCAGTAATGATGTCTGACACTGGACTGTTGTCTACCATCCTGCAGTAATGATGTCTGACACTGGACTGTTGTCTACCATCCTGCAGTAATGATGTCTGACACTGGACTGTTGTCTACCATCCTGCAGTAATGATGTCTGACACTGGACTGTTGTCTACCATCCTGCAGTAATGATGTCTGACACTGGACTGTTGTCTACCATCCTGCAGTAATGATGTCTGACACTGGACTGTTGTCTACCATCCTGCAGTAATGATGTCTGACACTGGACTGTTGTCTACCATCCTGCAGTAATGATGTCTGACACTGGACTGTTGTCTACCATCCTGCAGTAATGATGTCTGACACTGGACTGTTGTCTACCATCCTGCAGTAATGATGTCTGACACTGGACTGTTGTCTACCATCCTGCAGTAATGATGTCTGACACTGGACTGTTGTCTACCATCCTGCAGTAATGATGTCTGACACTGGACTGTTGTCTACCATCCTGCAGTAATGATGTCTGACACTGGACTGTTGTCTACCATCCTGCAGTAATGATGTCTGACACTGGACTGTTGTCTACCATCCTGCAGTAATGATGTCTGACACTGGACTGTTGTCTACCATCCTGCAGTAATGATGTCTGACACTGGACTGTTGTCTACCATCCTGCAGTAATGATGTCTGACACTGGACTGTTGTCTACCATCCTGCAGTAATGATGTCTGACACTGGACTGTTGTCTACCATCCTGCAGTAATGATGTCTGACACTGGACTGTTGTCTACCATCCTGCAGTAATGATGTCTGACACTGGACTGTTGTCTACCATCCTGCAGTAATGATGTCTGACACTGGACTGTTGTCTACCATCCTGCAGTAATGATGTCTGACACTGGACTGTTGTCTACCATCCTGCAGTAATGATGTCTGACACTGGACTGTTGTCTACCATCCTGCAGTAATGATGTCTGACACTGGACTGTTGTCTACCATCCTGCAGTAATGATGTCTGACACTGGACTGTTGTCTACCATCCTGCAGTAATGATGTCTGACACTGGACTGTTGTCTACCATCCTGCAGTAATGATGTCTGACACTGGACTGTTGTCTACCATCCTGCAGTAATGATGTCTGACACTGGGCTGTTATTGTCTAACATCCTGCAGTAATGATGTCTGACACTGGACTGTTGTCTACCATCCTGCAGTAATGATGTCTGACACTGGACTGTTGTCTACCATCCTGCAGTAATGATGTCTGACACTGGACTGTTGTCTACCATCCTGCAGTAATGATGTCTGACACTGGACTGTTGTCTACCATCCTGCAGTAATGATGTCTGACACTGGACTGTTGTCTACCATCCTGCAGTAATGATGTCTGACACTGGACTGTTGTCTACCATCCTGCAGTAATGATGTCTGACACTGGACTGTTGTCTACCATCCTGCAGTAATGATGTCTGACACTGGACTGTTGTCTACCATCCTGCAGTAATGATGTCTGACACTGGACTGTTGTCTACCATCCTGCAGTAATGATGTCTGACACTGGACTGTTGTCTACCATCCTGCAGTAATGATGTCTGACACTGGACTGTTGTCTACCATCCTGCAGTAATGATGTCTGACACTGGACTGTTGTCTACCATCCTGCAGTAATGATGTCTGACACTGGACTGTTGTCTACCATCCTGCAGTAATGATGTCTGACACTGGACTGTTGTCTACCATCCTGCAGTAATGATGTCTGACACTGGACTGTTGTCTACCATCCTGCAGTAATGATGTCTGACACTGGACTGTTGTCTACCATCCTGCAGTAATGATGTCTGACACTGGACTGTTGTCTACCATCCTGCAGTAATGATGTCTGACACTGGACTGTTGTCTACCATCCTGCAGTAATGATGTCTGACACTGGACTGTTGTCTACCATCCTGCAGTAATGATGTCTGACACTGGACTGTTGTTGTACCATCCTGCAGTAATGATGTCTGACACTGGACTGTTGTCTACCATCCTGCAGTAATGATGTCTGACACTGGACTGTTGTCTACCATCCTGCAGTAATGATGTCTGACACTGGACTGTTGTCTACCATCCTGCAGTAATGATGTCTGACACTGGACTGTTGTCTACCATCCTGCAGTAATGATGTCTGACACTGGACTGTTGTCTACCATCCTGCAGTAATGATGTCTGACACTGGACTGTTGTCTACCATCCTGCAGTAATGATGTCTGACACTGGACTGTTGTCTACCATCCTGCAGTAATGATGTCTGACACTGGACTGTTGTCTACCATCCTGCAGTAATGATGTCTGACACTGGACTGTTGTCTACCATCCTGCAGTAATGATGTCTGACACTGGACTGTTGTCTACCATCCTGCAGTAATGATGTCTGACACTGGACTGTTGTCTACCATCCTGCAGTAATGATGTCTGACACTGGACTGTTGTCTACCATCCTGCAGTAATGATGTCTGACACTGGACTGTTGTCTACCATCCTGCAGTAATGATGTCTGACACTGGACTGTTGTCTACCATCCTGCAGTAATGATGTCTGACACTGGACTGTTGTCTACCATCCTGCAGTAATGATGTCTGACACTGGACTGTTGTCTACCATCCTGCAGTAATGATGTCTGACACTGGACTGTTGTCTACCATCCTGCAGTAATGATGTCTGACACTGGACTGTTGTCTACCATCCTGCAGTAATGATGTCTGACACTGGACTGTTGTCTACCATCCTGCAGTAATGATGTCTGACACTGGACTGTTGTCTACCATCCTGCAGTAATGATGTCTGACACTGGACTGTTGTCTACCATCCTGCAGTAATGATGTCTGACACTGGACTGTTGTCTACCATCCTGCAGTAATGATGTCTGACACTGGACTGTTGTCTACCATCCTGCAGTAATGATGTCTGACACTGGACTGTTGTCTACCATCCTGCAGTAATGATGTCTGACACTGGACTGTTGTCTACCATCCTGCAGTAATGATGTCTGACACTGGACTGTTGTCTACCATCCTGCAGTAATGATGTCTGACACTGGACTGTTGTCTACCATCCTGCAGTAATGATGTCTGACACTGGACTGTTGTCTACCATCCTGCAGTAATGATGTCTGACACTGGACTGTTGTCTACCATCCTGCAGTAATGATGTCTGACACTGGACTGTTGTCTACCATCCTGCAGTAATGATGTCTGACACTGGACTGTTGTCTACCATCCTGCAGTAATGATGTCTGACACTGGACTGTTGTCTACCATCCTGCAGTAATGATGTCTGACACTGGACTGTTGTCTACCATCCTGCAGTAATGATGTCTGACACTGGACTGTTGTCTACCATCCTGCAGTAATGATGTCTGACACTGGACTGTTGTCTACCATCCTGCAGTAATGATGTCTGACACTGGACTGTTGTCTACCATCCTGCAGTAATGATGTCTGACACTGGACTGTTGTCTACCATCCTGCAGTAATGATGTCTGACACTGGACTGTTGTCTACCATCCTGCAGTAATGATGTCTGACACTGGACTGTTGTCTACCATCCTGCAGTAATGATGTCTGACACTGGACTGTTGTCTACCATCCTGCAGTAATGATGTCTGACACTGGACTGTTGTCTACCATCCTGCAGTAATGATGTCTGACACTGGACTGTTGTCTACCATCCTGCAGTAATGATGTCTGACACTGGACTGTTGTCTACCATCCTGCAGTAATGATGTCTGACACTGGACTGTTGTCTACCATCCTGCAGTAATGATGTCTGACACTGGACTGTTGTCTACCATCCTGCAGTAATGATGTCTGACACTGGACTGTTGTCTACCATCCTGCAGTAATGATGTCTGACACTGGACTGTTGTCTACCATCCTGCAGTAATGATGTCTGACACTGGACTGTTGTCTACCATCCTGCAGTAATGATGTCTGACACTGGACTGTTGTCTACCATCCTGCAGTAATGATGTCTGACACTGGACTGTTGTCTACCATCCTGCAGTAATGATGTCTGACACTGGACTGTTGTCTACCATCCTGCAGTAATGATGTCTGACACTGGGCTGTTATTGTCTACCATCCTGCAGTAATGATGTCTGACACTGGACTGTTGTCTACCATCCTGCAGTAATGATGTCTGACACTGGACTGTTGTCTACCATCCTGCAGTAATGATGTCTGACACTGGACTGTTGTCTACCATCCTGCAGTAATGATGTCTGACACTGGACTGTTGTCTACCATCCTGCAGTAATGATGTCTGACACTGGACTGTTGTCTACCATCCTGCAGTAATGATGTCTGACACTGGACTGTTGTCTACCATCCTGCAGTAATGATGTCTGACACTGGACTGTTGTCTACCATCCTGCAGTAATGATGTCTGACACTGGACTGTTGTCTACCATCCTGCAGTAATGATGTCTGACACTGGACTGTTGTCTACCATCCTGCAGTAATGATGTCTGACACTGGACTGTTGTCTACCATCCTGCAGTAATGATGTCTGACACTGGACTGTTGTCTACCATCCTGCAGTAATGATGTCTGACACTGGACTGTTGTCTACCATCCTGCAGTAATGATGTCTGACACTGGACTGTTGTCTACCATCCTGCAGTAATGATGTCTGACACTGGACTGTTGTCTACCATCCTGCAGTAATGATGTCTGACACTGGACTGTTGTCTACCATCCTGCAGTAATGATGTCTGACACTGGACTGTTGTCTACCATCCTGCAGTAATGATGTCTGACACTGGACTGTTGTCTACCATCCTGCAGTAATGATGTCTGACACTGGACTGTTGTCTACCATCCTGCAGTAATGATGTCTGACACTGGACTGTTGTCTACCATCCTGCAGTAATGATGTCTGACACTGGACTGTTGTCTACCATCCTGCAGTAATGATGTCTGACACTGGACTGTTGTCTACCATCCTGCAGTAATGATGTCTGACACTGGACTGTTGTCTACCATCCTGCAGTAATGATGTCTGACACTGGACTGTTGTCTACCATCCTGCAGTAATGATGTCTGACACTGGACTGTTGTCTACCATCCTGCAGTAATGATGTCTGACACTGGACTGTTGTCTACCATCCTGCAGTAATGATGTCTGACACTGGACTGTTGTCTACCATCCTGCAGTAATGATGTCTGACACTGGACTGTTGTCTACCATCCTGCAGTAATGATGTCTGACACTGGACTGTTGTCTACCATCCTGCAGTAATGATGTCTGACACTGGACTGTTGTCTACCATCCTGCAGTAATGATGTCTGACACTGGGCTGTTATTGTCTACCATCCTGCAGTAATGATGTCTGACACTGGACTGTTGTCTACCATCCTGCAGTAATGATGTCTGACACTGGACTGTTGTCTACCATCCTGCAGTAATGATGTCTGACACTGGACTGTTGTCTACCATCCTGCAGTAATGATGTCTGACACTGGACTGTTGTCTACCATCCTGCAGTAATGATGTCTGACACTGGACTGTTGTCTACCATCCTGCAGTAATGATGTCTGACACTGGACTGTTGTCTACCATCCTGCAGTAATGATGTCTGACACTGGACTGTTGTCTACCATCCTGCAGTAATGATGTCTGACACTGGACTGTTGTCTACCATCCTGCAGTAATGATGTCTGACACTGGACTGTTGTCTACCATCCTGCAGTAATGATGTCTGACACTGGACTGTTGTCTACCATCCTGCAGTAATGATGTCTGACACTGGGCTGTTATTGTCTAACATCCTGCAGTAATGATGTCTGACACTGGACTGTTGTCTACCATCCTGCAGTAATGATGTCTGACACTGGACTGTTGTCTACCATCCTGCAGTAATGATGTCTGACACTGGACTGTTGTCTACCATCCTGCAGTAATGAGTAATGATGTCTGACACTGGACTGTTGTCTACCATCCTGCAGTAATGATGTCTGACACTGGACTGTTGTCTACCATCCTGCAGTAATGATGTCTGACACTGGACTGTTGTCTACCATCCTGCAGTAATGATGTCTGACACTGGACTGTTGTCTACCATCCTGCAGTAATGATGTCTGACACTGGACTGTTGTCTACCATCCTGCAGTAATGATGTCTGACACTGGACTGTTGTCTACCATCCTGCAGTAATGATGTCTGACACTGGACTGTTGTCTACCATCCTGCAGTAATGATGTCTGACACTGGACTGTTGTCTACCATCCTGCAGTAATGATGTCTGACACTGGACTGTTGTCTACCATCCTGCAGTAATGATGTCTGACACTGGACTGTTGTCTACCATCCTGCAGTAATGATGTCTGACACTGGACTGTTGTCTACCATCCTGCAGTAATGATGTCTGACACTGGACTGTTGTCTACCATCCTGCAGTAATGATGTCTGACACTGGACTGTTGTCTACCATCCTGCAGTAATGATGTCTGACACTGGACTGTTGTCTACCATCCTGCAGTAATGATGTCTGACACTGGACTGTTGTCTACCATCCTGCAGTAATGATGTCTGACACTGGACTGTTGTCTACCATCCTGCAGTAATGATGTCTGACACTGGGCTGTTATTGTCTACCATCCTGCAGTAATGATGTCTGACACTGGACTGTTGTCTACCATCCTGCAGTAATGATGTCTGACACTGGACTGTTGTCTACCATCCTGCAGTAATGATGTCTGACACTGGACTGTTGTCTACCATCCTGCAGTAATGATGTCTGACACTGGACTGTTGTCTACCATCCTGCAGTAATGATGTCTGACACTGGACTGTTGTCTACCATCCTGCAGTAATGATGTCTGACACTGGACTGTTGTCTACCATCCTGCAGTAATGATGTCTGACACTGGACTGTTGTCTACCATCCTGCAGTAATGATGTCTGACACTGGACTGTTGTCTACCATCCTGCAGTAATGATGTCTGACACTGGACTGTTGTCTACCATCCTGCAGTAATGATGTCTGACACTGGACTGTTGTCTACCATCCTGCAGTAATGATGTCTGACACTGGACTGTTGTCTACCATCCTGCAGTAATGATGTCTGACACTGGACTGTTGTCTACCATCCTGCAGTAATGATGTCTGACACTGGACTGTTGTCTACCATCCTGCAGTAATGATGTCTGACACTGGACTGTTGTCTACCATCCTGCAGTAATGATGTCTGACACTGGACTGTTGTCTACCATCCTGCAGTAATGATGTCTGACACTGGACTGTTGTCTACCATCCTGCAGTAATGATGTCTGACACTGGACTGTTGTCTACCATCCTGCAGTAATGATGTCTGACACTGGACTGTTGTCTACCATCCTGCAGTAATGATGTCTGACACTGGACTGTTGTCTACCATCCTGCAGTAATGATGTCTGACACTGGACTGTTGTCTACCATCCTGCAGTAATGATGTCTGACACTGGACTGTTGTCTACCATCCTGCAGTAATGATGTCTGACACTGGACTGTTGTCTACCATCCTGCAGTAATGATGTCTGACACTGGACTGTTGTCTACCATCCTGCAGTAATGATGTCTGACACTGGACTGTTGTCTACCATCCTGCAGTAATGATGTCTGACACTGGACTGTTGTCTACCATCCTGCAGTAATGATGTCTGACACTGGACTGTTGTCTACCATCCTGCAGTAATGATGTCTGACACTGGACTGTTGTCTACCATCCTGCAGTAATGATGTCTGACACTGGACTGTTGTCTACCATCCTGCAGTAATGATGTCTGACACTGGACTGTTGTCTACCATCCTGCAGTAATGATGTCTGACACTGGACTGTTGTCTACCATCCTGCAGTAATGATGTCTGACACTGGACTGTTGTCTACCATCCTGCAGTAATGATGTCTGACACTGGACTGTTGTCTACCATCCTGCAGTAATGATGTCTGACACTGGACTGTTGTCTACCATCCTGCAGTAATGATGTCTGACACTGGACTGTTGTCTACCATCCTGCAGTAATGATGTCTGACACTGGACTGTTGTCTACCATCCTGCAGTAATGATGTCTGACACTGGACTGTTGTCTACCATCCTGCAGTAATGATGTCTGACACTGGACTGTTGTCTACCATCCTGCAGTAATGATGTCTGACACTGGACTGTTGTCTACCATCCTGCAGTAATGATGTCTGACACTGGACTGTTGTCTACCATCCTGCAGTAATGATGTCTGACACTGGACTGTTGTCTACCATCCTGCAGTAATGATGTCTGACACTGGACTGTTGTCTACCATCCTGCAGTAATGATGTCTGACACTGGACTGTTGTCTACCATCCTGCAGTAATGATGTCTGACACTGGGCTGTTATTGTCTACCATCCTGCAGTAATGATGTCTGACACTGGACTGTTGTCTACCATCCTGCAGTAATGATGTCTGACACTGGACTGTTGTCTACCATCCTGCAGTAATGATGTCTGACACTGGACTGTTGTCTACCATCCTGCAGTAATGATGTCTGACACTGGACTGTTGTCTACCATCCTGCAGTAATGATGTCTGACACTGGACTGTTGTCTACCATCCTGCAGTAATGATGTCTGACACTGGACTGTTGTCTACCATCCTGCAGTAATGATGTCTGACACTGGACTGTTGTCTACCATCCTGCAGTAATGATGTCTGACACTGGACTGTTGTCTACCATCCTGCAGTAATGATGTCTGACACTGGACTGTTGTCTACCATCCTGCAGTAATGATGTCTGACACTGGACTGTTGTCTACCATCCTGCAGTAATGATGTCTGACACTGGACTGTTGTCTACCATCCTGCAGTAATGATGTCTGACACTGGACTGTTGTCTACCATCCTGCAGTAATGATGTCTGACACTGGACTGTTGTCTACCATCCTGCAGTAATGATGTCTGACACTGGACTGTTGTCTACCATCCTGCAGTAATGATGTCTGACACTGGACTGTTGTCTACCATCCTGCAGTAATGATGTCTGACACTGGACTGTTGTCTACCATCCTGCAGTAATGATGTCTGACACTGGACTGTTGTCTACCATCCTGCAGTAATGATGTCTGACACTGGACTGTTGTCTACCATCCTGCAGTAATGATGTCTGACACTGGACTGTTGTCTACCATCCTGCAGTAATGATGTCTGACACTGGGCTGTTATTGTCTACCATCCTGCAGTAATGATGTCTGACACTGGACTGTTGTCTACCATCCTGCAGTAATGATGTCTGACACTGGACTGTTGTCTACCATCCTGCAGTAATGATGTCTGACACTGGACTGTTGTCTACCATCCTGCAGTAATGATGTCTGACACTGGACTGTTGTCTACCATCCTGCAGTAATGATGTCTGACACTGGACTGTTGTCTACCATCCTGCAGTAATGATGTCTGACACTGGACTGTTGTCTACCATCCTGCAGTAATGATGTCTGACACTGGACTGTTGTCTACCATCCTGCAGTAATGATGTCTGACACTGGACTGTTGTCTACTATCCTGCAGTAATGATGTCTGACACTGGACTGTTGTTTACCATCCTGCAGTAATGATGCCTGACACTGGACTGTTGTCTACCATCCTGCAGTAATGATGCCTGACACTGGACTGTTGTCTACCATCCTGCAGTAATGATGCCTGACACTGGACTGTTTTCTACCATCCTGCAGTAATGATGCCTGACACTGGACTGTTGTCTACCATCCTGCAGTAATGATGTCTGACACTGGACTGTTGTCTACAATCTTGCAGTAATGATGTCTGACACTGGACTGTTGTCTACCATCCTGCAGTAATGATGTCCGACACTGGGCTGTTATTGTCTAACATCATGCAGTAATGATGTCTGACACTGGACTGTTGTCTACCATCCTGCAGTAATGATGTATGACACTGGACTGTTGTCTACCATCCTGCAGTAATGATGTCTGACACTGGACTGTTGTCTACTATCCTGCAGTAATGATGTCTGACACTGGACTGTTGTTTACCATCCTGCAGTAATGATGCCTGACACTGGACTGTTGTCTACCATCCTGCAGTAATGATGCCTGACACTGGACTGTTGTCTACCATCCTGCAGTAATGATGCCTGACACTGGACTGTTTTCTACCATCCTGCAGTAATGATGCCTGACACTGGACTGTTGTCTACCATCCTGCAGTAATGATGTCTGACACTGGACTGTTGTCTACAATCTTGCAGTAATGATGTCTGACACTGGACTGTTGTCTACCATCCTGCAGTAATGATGTCCGACACTGGGCTGTTATTGTCTAACATCCTGCAGTAATGATGTCTGACACTGGACTGTTGTCTACCATCCTGCAGTAATGATGTATGACACTGGACTGTTGTCTACCATCCTGCAGTAATGATGTCTGACACTGGGCTGTTATTGTCTACCATCCTGCAGTAATGATGTCTGACACTGGACTGTTATCTACCATCCTGCAGTAATGATGTCTGACACTGGACTGTTGTCTACCATCCTGCAGTAATGATGTCTGACACTGGACTGTTGTCTACCATCCTGCAGTAATGATGTCTGACACTGGACTGTTGTCTACAATCTTGCAGTAATGATGTCTGACACTGGACTGTTGTCTACCATCCTGCAGTAATGATGTCCGACACTGGGCTGTTATTGTCTAACATCATGCAGTAATGATGTCTGACACTGGACTGTTGTCTACCATCCTGCAGTAATGATGTATGACACTGGACTGTTGTCTACCATCCTGCAGTAATGATGTCTGACACTGGACTGTTGTCTACTATCCTGCAGTAATGATGTCTGACACTGGACTGTTGTTTACCATCCTGCAGTAATGATGCCTGACACTGGACTGTTGTCTACCATCCTGCAGTAATGATGCCTGACACTGGACTGTTGTCTACCATCCTGCAGTAATGATGCCTGACACTGGACTGTTGTCTACCATCCTGCAGTAATGATGCCTGACACTGGACTGTTGTCTACCATCCTGCAGTAATGATGTCTGACACTGGACTGTTGTCTACAATCTTGCAGTAATGATGTCTGACACTGGACTGTTGTCTACCATCCTGCAGTAATGATGTCCGACACTGGGCTGTTATTGTCTAACATCCTGCAGTAATGATGTCTGACACTGGACTGTTGTCTACCATCCTGCAGTAATGATGTCTGACACTGGACTGTTGTCTACCATCCTGCAGTAATGATGTCTGACACTGGGCTGTTATTGTCTACCATCCTGCAGTAATGATGTCTGACACTGGACTGTTATCTACCATCCTGCAGTAATGATGTCTGACACTGGACTGTTGTCTACCATCCTGCAGTAATGATGTCTGACACTGGACTGTTGTCTACCATCCTGCAGTAATGATGTCTGACACTGGACTGCTGTCTACCATCCTGCAGTAATGATGTCTGACACTGGACTGTTGTCTACCATCCTGCAGTAATGATGTCTGACACTGGACTGTTGTCTACCATCCTGCAGTAATGATGTCTGACACTGGGCTGTTATTGTCGAACATCCTGCAGTAATGATGTCTGACACTCGACTGTTGTCTACCATCCTGCAGTAATGATGTCTGACACTGGACTGTTGTCTACCATCCTGCAGTAATGATGTCTGACACTGGACTGTTGTCTACCATCCTGCAGTAATGATGTCTGACACTGGGCTGTTGTCTACCATCCTGCAGTAATGGTGTCTTACACTGGACTGTTGTCTACCATCCTGCAGTAATGATGTCTGACACTGGACTGTTGTCTAACATCCTGCAGTAATGATGTCTGACACTGGGCTGTTATTGTCAAACATCCTGCAGTAATGATGTCTGACACTGGACTGTTGTCTACCATCCTGCAGTAATGATGTCTGACACTGGACTGTTGTCTACCATCCTGCAGTAATGATGTCTGACACTGGACTGTTGTCTACCATCCTGCAGTAATGATGTCTGACACTGGACTGTTGTCTACCATCCTGCAGTAATGATGTCTGACACTGGACTGTTGTCTACCATCCTGCAGTAATGATGTCTGACACTGGACTGTTGTCTACCATCCTGCAGTAATGATGTCTGACACTGGACTGTTGTCTACCATCCTGCAGTAATGATGTCTGACACTGGACTGTTGTCTACCATCCTGCAGTAATGATGTCTGACACTGGACTGTTGTCTACCATCCTGCAGTAATGATGTCTGACACTGGACTGTTGTCTACCATCCTGCAGTAATGATGTCTGACACTGGACTGTTGTCTACCATCCTGCAGTAATGATGTCTGACACTGGACTGTTGTCTACCATCCTGCAGTAATGATGTCTGACACTGGACTGTTGTCTACCATCCTGCAGTAATGATGTCTGACACTGGACTGTTGTCTACCATCCTGCAGTAATGATGTCTGACACTGGACTGTTGTCTACCATCCTGCAGTAATGATGTCTGACACTGGACTGTTGTCTACCATCCTGCAGTAATGATGTCTGACACTGGACTGTTGTCTACCATCCTGCAGTAATGATGTCTGACACTGGACTGTTGTCTACCATCCTGCAGTAATGATGTCTGACACTGGACTGTTGTCTACCATCCTGCAGTAATGATGTCTGACACTGGACTGTTGTCTACCATCCTGCAGTAATGATGTCTGACACTGGACTGTTGTCTACCATCCTGCAGTAATGATGTCTGACACTGGGCTGTTATTGTCTACCATCCTGCAGTAATGATGTCTGACACTGGGCTGTTATTGTCTAACATCCTGCAGTAATGATGCCTGACACTGGACTGTTGTCTACCATCCTGCAGTAATGATGTCTGACACTGGACTGTTGTCTACCATCCTGCAGTAATGATGTCTGACACTGGGCTGTTATTGTCTAACATCCTGCAGTAATGATGTCTGACACTGGACTGTTGTCTACCATCCTGCAGTAATGATGTCTGACACTGGACTGTTGTCTACCATCCTGCAGTAATGATGTCTGACACTGGACTGTTGTCTACCATCCTGCAGTAATGATGTCTGACACTGGACTGTTGTCTACCATCCTGCAGTAATGATGTCTGACACTGGACTGTTGTCTACCATCCTGCAGTAATGATGTCTGACACTGGACTGTTGTCTACCATCCTGCAGTAATGATGTCTGACACTGGACTGTTGTCTACCATCCTGCAGTAATGATGTCTGACACTGGACTGTTGTCTACCATCCTGCAGTAATGATGTCTGACACTGGACTGTTGTCTACCATCCTGCAGTAATGATGTCTGACACTGGACTGTTGTCTACCATCCTGCAGTAATGATGTCTGACACTGGACTGTTGTCTACCATCCTGCAGTAATGATGTCTGACACTGGACTGTTGTCTACCATCCTGCAGTAATGATGTCTGACACTGGACTGTTGTCTACCATCCTGCAGTAATGATGTCTGACACTGGACTGTTGTCTACCATCCTGCAGTAATGATGTCTGACACTGGACTGTTGTCTACCATCCTGCAGTAATGATGTCTGACACTGGACTGTTGTCTACCATCCTGCAGTAATGATGTCTGACACTGGACTGTTGTCTACCATCCTGCAGTAATGATGTCTGACACTGGACTGTTGTCTACCATCCTGCAGTAATGATGTCTGACACTGGGCTGTTATTGTCTAACATCCTGCAGTAATGATGTCTGACACTGGACTGTTGTCTACCATCCTGCAGTAATGATGTCTGACACTGGACTGTTGTCTACCATCCTGCAGTAATGATGTCTGACACTGGACTGTTGTCTACCATCCTGCAGTAATGATGTCTGACACTGGACTGTTGTCTACCATCCTGCAGTAATGATGTCTGACACTGGACTGTTGTCTACCATCCTGCAGTAATGATGTCTGACACTGGACTGTTGTCTACCATCCTGCAGTAATGATGTCTGACACTGGACTGTTGTCTACCATCCTGCAGTAATGATGTCTGACACTGGACTGTTGTCTACCATCCTGCAGTAATGATGTCTGACACTGGACTGTTGTCTACCATCCTGCAGTAATGATGTCTGACACTGGACTGTTGTCTACCATCCTGCAGTAATGATGTCTGACACTGGACTGTTGTCTACCATCCTGCAGTAATGATGTCTGACACTGGACTGTTGTCTACCATCCTGCAGTAATGATGTCTGACACTGGACTGTTGTCTACCATCCTGCAGTAATGATGTCTGACACTGGACTGTTGTCTACCATCCTGCAGTAATGA
Organism: Cherax quadricarinatus; assembly: GCF_038502225.1. NCBI lineage: Eukaryota > Metazoa > Arthropoda > Malacostraca > Decapoda > Parastacidae > Cherax > Cherax quadricarinatus. Next base: position 33,641,169 of record NC_091324.1, read on the forward strand.
TGTCTGACACTGGACTGTTGTCTACCATCCTGCAGTAATGATGTCTGACACTGGACTGTTGTCTACCATCCTGCAGTAATGATGTCTGACACTGGACTGTTGTCTACCATCCTGCAGTAATGATGTCTGACACTGGACTGTTGTCTACCATCCTGCAGTAATGATGTCTGACACTGGACTGTTGTCTACCATCCTGCAGTAATGATGTCTGACACTGGACTGTTGTCTACCATCCTGCAGTAATGATGTCTGACACTGGACTGTTGTCTACCATCCTGCAGTAATGATGTCTGACACTGGACTGTTGTCTACCATCCTGCAGTAATGATGTCTGACACTGGACTGTTGTCTACCATCCTGCAGTAATGATGTCTGACACTGGACTGTTGTCTACCATCCTGCAGTAATGATGTCTGACACTGGACTGTTGTCTACCATCCTGCAGTAATGATGTCTGACACTGGACTGTTGTCTACCATCCTGCAGTAATGATGTCTGACACTGGACTGTTGTCTACCATCCTGCAGTAATGATGTCTGACACTGGACTGTTGTCTACCATCCTGCAGTAATGATGTCTGACACTGGACTGTTGTCTACCATCCTGCAGTAATGATGTCTGACACTGGACTGTTGTCTACCATCCTGCAGTAATGATGTCTGACACTGGACTGTTGTCTACCATCCTGCAGTAATGATGTCTGACACTGGACTGTTGTCTACCATCCTGCAGTAATGATGTCTGACACTGGACTGTTGTCTACCATCCTGCAGTAATGATGTCTGACACTGGACTGTTGTCTACCATCCTGCAGTAATGATGTCTGACACTGGACTGTTGTCTACCATCCTGCAGTAATGATGTCTGACACTGGACTGTTGTCTACCATCCTGCAGTAATGATGTCTGACACTGGACTGTTGTCTACCATCCTGCAGTAATGATGTCTGACACTGGACTGTTGTCTACCATCCTGCAGTAATGATGTCTGACACTGGACTGTTGTCTACCATCCTGCAGTAATGATGTCTGACACTGGACTGTTGTCTACCATCCTGCAGTAATGATGTCTGACACTGGACTGTTGTCTACCATCCTGCAGTAATGATGTCTGACACTGGACTGTTGTCTACCATCCTGCAGTAATGATGTCTGACACTGGACTGTTGTCTACCATCCTGCAGTAATGATGTCTGACACTGGACTGTTGTCTACCATCCTGCAGTAATGATGTCTGACACTGGACTGTTGTCTACCATCCTGCAGTAATGATGTCTGACACTGGACTGTTGTCTACCATCCTGCAGTAATGATGTCTGACACTGGACTGTTGTCTACCATCCTGCAGTAATGATGTCTGACACTGGACTGTTGTCTACCATCCTGCAGTAATGATGTCTGACACTGGACTGTTGTCTACCATCCTGCAGTAATGATGTCTGACACTGGACTGTTGTCTACCATCCTGCAGTAATGATGTCTGACACTGGACTGTTGTCTACCATCCTGCAGTAATGATGTCTGACACTGGACTGTTGTCTACCATCCTGCAGTAATGATGTCTGACACTGGACTGTTGTCTACCATCCTGCAGTAATGATGTCTGACACTGGACTGTTGTCTACCATCCTGCAGTAATGATGTCTGACACTGGACTGTTGTCTACCATCCTGCAGTAATGATGTCTGACACTGGACTGTTGTCTACCATCCTGCAGTAATGATGTCTGACACTGGACTGTTGTCTACCATCCTGCAGTAATGATGTCTGACACTGGACTGTTGTCTACCATCCTGCAGTAATGATGTCTGACACTGGACTGTTGTCTACCATCCTGCAGTAATGATGTCTGACACTGGACTGTTGTCTACCATCCTGCAGTAATGATGTCTGACACTGGACTGTTGTCTACCATCCTGCAGTAATGATGTCTGACACTGGACTGTTGTCTACCATCCTGCAGTAATGATGTCTGACACTGGACTGTTGTCTACCATCCTGCAGTAATGATGTCTGACACTGGACTGTTGTCTACCATCCTGCAGTAATGATGTCTGACACTGGACTGTTGTCTACCATCCTGCAGTAATGATGTCTGACACTGGACTGTTGTCTACCATCCTGCAGTAATGATGTCTGACACTGGACTGTTGTCTACCATCCTGCAGTAATGATGTCTGACACTGGACTGTTGTCTACCATCCTGCAGTAATGATGTCTGACACTGGACTGTTGTCTACCATCCTGCAGTAATGATGTCTGACACTGGACTGTTGTCTACCATCCTGCAGTAATGATGTCTGACACTGGACTGTTGTTTACCATCCTGCAGTAATGATGTCTGACACTGGACTGTTGTCTACCATCCTGCAGTAATGATGTCTGACACTGGACTGTTGTCTACCATCCTGCAGTAATGATGTCTGACACTGGACTGTTGTCTACCATCCTGCAGTAATGATGTCTGACACTGGACTGTTGTCTACCATCCTGCAGTAATGATGTCTGACACTGGACTGTTGTCTACATTCTGCAGTAATGATGTCTGACACTGGACTGTTGTCTACCATCCTGCAGTAATGATGTCCGACACTGGGCTGTTATTGTCTAACATCCTGCAGTAATGATGTCTGACACTGGACTGTTGTCTACCATCCTGCAGTAATGATGTATGACACTGGACTGTTGTCTACCATCCTGCAGTAATGATGTCTGACACTGGGCTGTTATTGTCTACCATCCTGCAGTAATGATGTCTGACACTGGACTGTTGTCTACCATCCTGCAGTAATGATGTCTGACACTGGACTGTTGTCTACCATCCTGCAGTAATGATGTCTGACACTGGACTGTTGTCTACCATCCTGCAGTAATGATGTCTGACACTGGACTGTTGTCTACCATCCTGCAGTAATGATGTCTGACACTGGACTGTTGTCTACCATCCTGCAGTAATGATGTCTGACACTGGACTGTTGTCTACCATCCTGCAGTAATGATGTCTGACACTGGGCTGTTATTGTCTACCATCCTGCAGTAATGATGTCTGACACTGGACTGTTGTCTACCATCCTGCAGTAATGATGTCTGACACTGGACTGTTGTCTACCATCCTGCAGTAATGATGTCTGACACTGGACTGTTGTCTACCATCCTGCAGTAATGATGTCTGACACTGGACTGTTGTCTACCATCCTGCAGTAATGATGTCTGACACTGGACTGTTGTCTACCATCCTGCAGTAATGATGTCTGACACTGGACTGTTGTCTACCATCCTGCAGTAATGATGTCTGACACTGGACTGTTGTCTACCATCCTGCAGTAATGATGTCTGACACTGGACTGTTGTCTACCATCCTGCAGTAATGATGTCTGACACTGGACTGTTGTCTACCATCCTGCAGTAATGATGTCTGACACTGGACTGTTGTCTACCATCCTGCAGTAATGATGTCTGACACTGGACTGTTGTCTACCATCCTGCAGTAATGATGTCTGACACTGGACTGTTGTCTACCATCCTGCAGTAATGATGTCTGACACTGGACTGTTGTCTACCATCCTGCAGTAATGATGTCTGACACTGGACTGTTGTCTACCATCCTGCAGTAATGATGTCTGACACTGGACTGTTGTCTACCATCCTGCAGTAATGATGTCTGACACTGGACTGTTGTCTACCATCCTGCAGTAATGATGTCTGACACTGGACTGTTGTCTACCATCCTGCAGTAATGATGTCTGACACTGGACTGTTGTCTACCATCCTGCAGTAATGATGTCTGACACTGGACTGTTGTCTACCATCCTGCAGTAATGATGTCTGACACTGGACTGTTGTCTACCATCCTGCAGTAATGATGTCTGACACTGGACTGTTGTCTACCATCCTGCAGTAATGATGTCTGACACTGGACTGTTGTCTACCATCCTGCAGTAATGATGTCTGACACTGGACTGTTGTCTACCATCCTGCAGTAATGATGTCTGACACTGGACTGTTGTCTACCATCCTGCAGTAATGATGTCTGACACTGGACTGTTGTCTACCATCCTGCAGTAATGATGTCTGACACTGGACTGTTGTCTACCATCCTGCAGTAATGATGTCTGACACTGGACTGTTGTCTACCATCCTGCAGTAATGATGTCTGACACTGGACTGTTGTCTACCATCCTGCAGTAATGATGTCTGACACTGGACTGTTGTCTACCATCCTGCAGTAATGATGTCTGACACTGGACTGTTGTCTACCATCCTGCAGTAATGATGTCTGACACTGGACTGTTGTCTACCATCCTGCAGTAATGATGTCTGACACTGGACTGTTGTCTACCATCCTGCAGTAATGATGTCTGACACTGGACTGTTGTCTACCATCCTGCAGTAATGATGTCTGACACTGGACTGTTGTCTACCATCCTGCAGTAATGATGTCTGACACTGGACTGTTGTCTACCATCCTGCAGTAATGATGTCTGACACTGGACTGTTGTCTACCATCCTGCAGTAATGATGTCTGACACTGGACTGTTGTCTACCATCCTGCAGTAATGATGTCTGACACTGGACTGTTGTCTACCATCCTGCAGTAATGATGTCTGACACTGGACTGTTGTCTACCATCCTGCAGTAATGATGTCTGACACTGGACTGTTGTCTACCATCCTGCAGTAATGATGTCTGACACTGGACTGTTGTCTACCATCCTGCAGTAATGATGTCTGACACTGGACTGTTGTCTACCATCCTGCAGTAATGATGTCTGACACTGGACTGTTGTCTACCATCCTGCAGTAATGATGTCTGACACTGGACTGTTGTCTACCATCCTGCAGTAATGATGTCTGACACTGGACTGTTGTCTACCATCCTGCAGTAATGATGTCTGACACTGGACTGTTGTCTACCATCCTGCAGTAATGATGTCTGACACTGGACTGTTGTCTACCATCCTGCAGTAATGATGTCTGACACTGGACTGTTGTCTACCATCCTGCAGTAATGATGTCTGACACTGGACTGTTGTCTACCATCCTGCAGTAATGATGTCTGACACTGGACTGTTGTCTACCATCCTGCAGTAATGATGTCTGACACTGGACTGTTGTCTACCATCCTGCAGTAATGATGTCTGACACTGGACTGTTGTCTACCATCCTGCAGTAATGATGTCTGACACTGGACTGTTGTCTACCATCCTGCAGTAATGATGTCTGACACTGGACTGTTGTCTACCATCCTGCAGTAATGATGTCTGACACTGGACTGTTGTCTACCATCCTGCAGTAATGATGTCTGACACTGGACTGTTGTCTACCATCCTGCAGTAATGATGTCTGACACTGGACTGTTGTCTACCATCCTGCAGTAATGATGTCTGACACTGGACTGTTGTCTACCATCCTGCAGTAATGATGTCTGACACTGGACTGTTGTCTACCATCCTGCAGTAATGATGTCTGACACTGGACTGTTGTCTACCATCCTGCAGTAATGATGTCTGACACTGGACTGTTGTCTACCATCCTGCAGTAATGATGTCTGACACTGGACTGTTGTCTACCATCCTGCAGTAATGATGTCTGACACTGGACTGTTGTCTACCATCCTGCAGTAATGATGTCTGACACTGGACTGTTGTCTACCATCCTGCAGTAATGATGTCTGACACTGGACTGTTGTCTACCATCCTGCAGTAATGATGTCTGACACTGGACTGTTGTCTACCATCCTGCAGTAATGATGTCTGACACTGGACTGTTGTCTACCATCCTGCAGTAATGATGTCTGACACTGGACTGTTGTCTACCATCCTGCAGTAATGATGTCTGACACTGGACTGTTGTCTACCATCCTGCAGTAATGATGTCTGACACTGGACTGTTGTCTACCATCCTGCAGTAATGATGTCTGACACTGGACTGTTGTCTACCATCCTGCAGTAATGATGTCTGACACTGGACTGTTGTCTACCATCCTGCAGTAATGATGTCTGACACTGGACTGTTGTCTACCATCCTGCAGTAATGATGTCTGACACTGGACTGTTGTCTACCATCCTGCAGTAATGATGTCTGACACTGGACTGTTGTCTACCATCCTGCAGTAATGATGTCTGACACTGGACTGTTGTCTACCATCCTGCAGTAATGATGTCTGACACTGGACTGTTGTCTACCATCCTGCAGTAATGATGTCTGACACTGGACTGTTGTCTACCATCCTGCAGTAATGATGTCTGACACTGGACTGTTGTCTACCATCCTGCAGTAATGATGTCTGACACTGGACTGTTGTCTACCATCCTGCAGTAATGATGTCTGACACTGGACTGTTGTCTACCATCCTGCAGTAATGATGTCTGACACTGGACTGTTGTCTACCATCCTGCAGTAATGATGTCTGACACTGGACTGTTGTCTACCATCCTGCAGTAATGATGTCTGACACTGGACTGTTGTCTACCATCCTGCAGTAATGATGTCTGACACTGGACTGTTGTCTACCATCCTGCAGTAATGATGTCTGACACTGGACTGTTGTCTACCATCCTGCAGTAATGATGTCTGACACTGGACTGTTGTCTACCATCCTGCAGTAATGATGTCTGACACTGGACTGTTGTCTACCATCCTGCAGTAATGATGTCTGACACTGGACTGTTGTCTACCATCCTGCAGTAATGATGTCTGACACTGGACTGTTGTCTACCATCCTGCAGTAATGATGTCTGACACTGGACTGTTGTCTACCATCCTGCAGTAATGATGTCTGACACTGGACTGTTGTCTACCATCCTGCAGTAATGATGTCTGACACTGGACTGTTGTCTACCATCCTGCAGTAATGATGTCTGACACTGGACTGTTGTCTACCATCCTGCAGTAATGATGTCTGACACTGGACTGTTGTCTACCATCCTGCAGTAATGATGTCTGACACTGGACTGTTGTCTACCATCCTGCAGTAATGATGTCTGACACTGGACTGTTGTCTACCATCCTGCAGTAATGATGTCTGACACTGGACTGTTGTCTACCATCCTGCAGTAATGATGTCTGACACTGGACTGTTGTCTACCATCCTGCAGTAATGATGTCTGACACTGGACTGTTGTCTACCATCCTGCAGTAATGATGTCTGACACTGGACTGTTGTCTACCATCCTGCAGTAATGATGTCTGACACTGGACTGTTGTCTACCATCCTGCAGTAATGATGTCTGACACTGGACTGTTGTCTACCATCCTGCAGTAATGATGTCTGACACTGGACTGTTGTCTACCATCCTGCAGTAATGATGTCTGACACTGGACTGTTGTCTACCATCCTGCAGTAATGATGTCTGACACTGGACTGTTGTCTACCATCCTGCAGTAATGATGTCTGACACTGGACTGTTGTCTACCATCCTGCAGTAATGATGTCTGACACTGGACTGTTGTCTACCATCCTGCAGTAATGATGTCTGACACTGGACTGTTGTCTACCATCCTGCAGTAATGATGTCTGACACTGGACTGTTGTCTACCATCCTGCAGTAATGATGTCTGACACTGGACTGTTGTCTACCATCCTGCAGTAATGATGTCTGACACTGGACTGTTGTCTACCATCCTGCAGTAATGATGTCTGACACTGGACTGTTGTCTACCATCCTGCAGTAATGATGTCTGACACTGGACTGTTGTCTACCATCCTGCAGTAATGATGTCTGACACTGGACTGTTGTCTACCATCCTGCAGTAATGATGTCTGACACTGGACTGTTGTCTACCATCCTGCAGTAATGATGTCTGACACTGGACTGTTGTCTACCATCCTGCAGTAATGATGTCTGACACTGGACTGTTGTCTACCATCCTGCAGTAATGATGTCTGACACTGGACTGTTGTCTACCATCCTGCAGTAATGATGTCTGACACTGGACTGTTGTCTACCATCCTGCAGTAATGATGTCTGACACTGGACTGTTGTCTACCATCCTGCAGTAATGATGTCTGACACTGGACTGTTATCTACCATCCTGCAGTAATGATGTCTGACACTGGACTGTTGTCTACCATCCTGCAGTAACGATGTCTGACACTGGACTGTTGTCTACCATCCTGCAGTAATGATGTCTGACACTGGACTGCTGTCTACCATCCTGCAGTAATGATGTCTGACACTGGACTGTTGTCTACCATCCTGCAGTAATGATGTCTGACACTGGACTGTTGTCTACCATCCTGCAGTAATGATGTCTGACACTGGACTGTTGTCTACCATCCTGCAGTAATGATGTCTGACACTGGACTGTTGTCTACCATCCTGCAGTAATGATGTCTGACACTGGACTGTTGTCTACCATCCTGCAGTAATGATGTCTGACACTGGACTGTTGTCTACCATCCTGCAGTAATGATGTCTGACACTGGACTGTTGTCTACCATCCTGCAGTAATGATGTCTGACACTGGACTGTTGTCTACCATCCTGCAGTAATGATGTCTGACACTGGACTGTTGTCTACCATCCTGCAGTAATGATGTCTGACACTGGACTGTTGTCTACCATCCTGCAGTAATGATGTCTGACACTGGACTGTTGTCTACCATCCTGCAGTAATGATGTCTGACACTGGACTGTTGTCTACCATCCTGCAGTAATGATGTCTGACACTGGACTGTTGTCTACCATCCTGCAGTAATGATGTCTGACACTGGACTGTTGTCTACCATCCTGCAGTAATGATGTCTGACACTGGACTGTTGTCTACCATCCTGCAGTAATGATGTCTGACACTGGACTGTTGTCTACCATCCTGCAGTAATGATGTCTGACACTGGACTGTTGTCTACCATCCTGCAGTAATGATGTCTGACACTGGACTGTTGTCTACCATCCTGCAGTAATGATGTCTGACACTGGACTGTTGTCTACCATCCTGCAGTAATGATGTCTGACACTGGACTGTTGTCTACCATCCTGCAGTAATGATGTCTGACACTGGACTGTTGTCTACCATCCTGCAGTAATGATGTCTGACACTGGGCTGTTATTGTCTACCATCCTGCAGTAATGATGTCTGACACTGGACTGTTGTCTACCATCCTGCAGTAATGATGTCTGACACTGGACTGTTGTCTACCATCCTGCAGTAATGATGTCTGACACTGGACTGTTGTCTACCATCCTGCAGTAATGATGTCTGACACTGGACTGTTGTCTACCATCCTGCAGTAATGATGTCTGACACTGGACTGTTGTCTACCATCCTGCAGTAATGATGTCTGACACTGGACTGTTGTCTACCATCCTGCAGTAATGATGTCTGACACTGGACTGTTGTCTACCATCCTGCAGTAATGATGTCTGACACTGGACTGTTGTCTACCATCCTGCAGTAATGATGTCTGACACTGGACTGTTGTCTACCATCCTGCAGTAATGATGTCTGACACTGGGCTGTTATTGTCTACCATCCTGCAGTAATGATGTCTGACACTGGACTGTTGTCTACCATCCTGCAGTAATGATGTCTGACACTGGACTGTTGTCTACCATCCTGCAGTAATGATGTCTGACACTGGACTGTTGTCTACCATCCTGCAGTAATGATGTCTGACACTGGACTGTTGTCTACCATCCTGCAGTAATGATGTCTGACACTGGACTGTTGTCTACCATCCTGCAGTAATGATGTCTGACACTGGACTGTTGTCTACCATCCTGCAGTAATGATGTCTGACACTGGACTGTTGTCTACCATCCTGCAGTAATGATGTCTGACACTGGACTGTTGTCTACCATCCTGCAGTAATGATGTCTGACACTGGACTGTTGTCTACCATCCTGCAGTAATGATGTCTGACACTGGACTGTTGTCTACCATCCTGCAGTAATGATGTCTGACACTGGACTGTTGTCTACCATCCTGCAGTAATGATGTCTGACACTGGACTGTTATTGTCTACCATCCTGCAGTAATGATGTCTGACACTGGACTGTTGTCTACCATCCTGCAGTAATGATGTCTGACACTGGGCTGTTATTGTCTACCATCCTGCAGTAATGATGTCTGACACTGGACTGTTGTCTACCATCCTGCAGTAATGATGTCTGACACTGGACTGTTGTCTACCATCCTGCAGTAATGATGTCTGACACTGGACTGTTGTCTACCATCCTGCAGTAATGATGTCTGACACTGGAATGTTGTCTTCCATCCTGCAGTAATGATGTCTGACACTGGACTGTTGTCTACCATTCTGCAGTAATGATGTCTGACACTGGACTGTTGTCTACCATCCTGCAGTAATGATGTCTGACACTGGACTGTTGTCTACCATCCTGCAGTAATGATGTCTGACACTGGACTGTTGTCTACCATCCTGCAGTAATGATAGCTGACACTGGACTGTTGTCTACCATCCTGCAGTAATGATGTCTGACACTGTACTGTTGTCTACCATCCTGCAGTAATGATGTCTGACATTGGACTGTTGTCTACCATCCTGCAGTAATGATGTCTGACACTGGACTGTTGTCTACCATCCTGCAGTAATGATGCCTGACACTGGACTGTTTTCTACCATCCTGCAGTAATGATGCCTGACACTGGACTGTTGTCTACCATCCTGCAGTAATGATGTCTGACACTGGACTGTTGTCTACAATATTGCAGTAATGATGTCTGACACTGGACTGTTGTCTACCATCCTGCAGTAATGATGTCCGACACTGGGCTGTTATTGTCTAACATCCTGCAGTAACGATGTCTGACACTGGACTGTTGTCTACCATCCTGCAGTAATGATGTATGACACTGGACTGTTGTCTACCATCCTGCAGTAATGATGTCTGACACTGGGCTGCTATTGTCTACCATCCTGCAGTAATGATGTCTGACACTGGACTGTTATCTACCATCCTGCAGAAATGATGTCTGACACTGGACTGTTGTCTACCATCCTGCAGTAATGATATCTGACACTGGACTGTTGTCTACCATCCTGCAGTAATGATGCCTGACACTGGACTGTTTTCTACCATCCTGCAGTAATGATGCCTGACACTGGACTGTTGTCTACCATCCAGCAGTAATGATGTCTGACACTGGACTGTTGTCTACAATATTGCAGTAATGATGTCTGACACTGGACTGTTGTCTACCATCCTGCAGTAATGATGTCCGACACTGGGCTGTTATTGTCTAACATCCTGCAGTAACGATGTCTGACACTGGACTGTTGTCTACCATCCTGCAGCAATGATGTATGACACTGGACTGTTGTCTACCATCCTGCAGTAATGATGGCTGACACTGGGCTGCTATTGTCTACCATCCTGCAGTAATGATGTCTGACACTGGACTGTTATCTACCATCCTGCAGAAATGATGTCTGACACTGGACTGTTGTCTACCATCCTGCAGTAATGATGTCTGACACTGGACTGCTGTCTACCATCCTGCAGTAATGATGTCTGACACTGGACTGTTGTCTACCATCCTGCAGTAATGATGTCTGACACTGGACTGTTGTCTACCATCCTGCAGTAATGATGTCTGACACTGGGCTGTTATTGTCTACCATCCTGCAGTAATGATGTCTGACACTGGACTGTTGTCTACCATCCTGCAGTAATGATGTCGGACACTGGACTGTTGTCTACCATCCTGCAGTAATGATGTCTGACACTGGACTGTTGTCTACCATCCTGCAGTAATGATGTCTGACACTGGACTGTTGTCTACCATCCTGCAGTAATGGTGTCTGACACTGGACTGTTGTCTACCATCCTCCAGTAATGATGTCTGACACTGGACTGTTGTCTACCATCCTGCAGTAATGATGTCTGACACTGGACTGTTGTCTACCATCCTGCAGTAATGATGTATGACACTGGACTGTTGTCTACCATCCTGCAGTAATGATGTCTGACACTGGACTGTTGTCTACCATCCAGCAGTAATGATGTCTGACACTGGGCTGTTATTGTCTACCATCCTGCAGTAATGATGTCTGACACTGGACTGTTGTCTACCATCCTGCAGTAATGATGTCTGACACTGGACTGTTGTCTACCATCCTGCAGTAATGATGTCTGACACTGGACTGTTGTCTACCATCCTGCAGTAATGATGTCTGACACTGGGCTGTTATTGTCTACCATCCTGCAGTAATGATGTCTGACACTGGACTGTTGTCTACCATCCTGCAGTAATGATGTCTGACACTGGACTGTTGTCTACCATCCTGCAGTAATGATGTCTGACACTGGACTGTTGTCTACCATCCTGCAGTAATGATGTCTGACACTGGACTGTTGTCTACCATCCTTCAGTTATGATGTCTGACACTGGACTGTTGTCTACCATCCTGCAGTAATGATGTCTGACACTGGGCTGTTATTGTCTACCATCCTGCAGTAATGATGTCTGACACTGGATTGTTGTCTACTATCCTGCAGTAATGATGTCTGACACTGGGCTGTTATTGTCTACCATCCTGCAGTAATGATGTCTGACACTGGACTGTTGTCTACCATCCTTCAGTAATGATATCTGACACTGGACTGTTGTCTACCATCCTGCAGTAATGATGTCTGACACTGGACTGTTGTCTACCATCCTGCAGTAATGATGTCTGACACTGGACTGTTGTATACCATCCTGCAGTAATGATGTCTGACACTGGACTGTTGTCTACCATCCTGCAGTAATGATGTCTGACACTGGACAGTTGTCTACCATTCTGCAGTAGTGATGTCTGACACTGGACTGTTGTCTACCATCCTGCAGTAATGATGTCTGACACTGGGCTGTTATTGTCTACCATCCTGCAGTAATGATGTCTGACACTGGACTGTTGTCTACCATCCTGCAGTAATGATGTCTGACACTGGACTGTTGTCTATCATCCTGCAGTAATGATGTATGACACTGGACTGTTGTCTACCATCCTGCAGTAATGATGTCTGACACTGGACTGTTGTCTACCATCCTGCAGTAATGATGTCTGACACTGAACTGTTGTCTACCATCCTGCAGTAATGATGTCTAACACTGGACTGTTGTCTACCATCCTGCAGTAATGATGTCTGACACTGGACTGTTGTCTACTATCCTGCAGTAATGATGTCTGACACTGGACTGTTGTCTGCCATCCTGCAGTAATGATGTCTGACACTGGACTGTTGTCTACCATCCTGCAGTAATGATGTCTGACACTGGACTGTTGTCTACCATCCTGCAGTAATGATGTCTGACACTGGACTGTTGTCTACTATCCTGCAGTAATGATGTCTGACACTGGGCTGTTATTGTCTACCATCCTGCAGTAATGATGTCTGACACTGGACTGTTGTCTACCATCCTGCAGTAGTGATGTCTGACACTGGGCTGTTATTGTCTAACATCCTGCAGTAATGATGTCTGACACTGGACTGTTGTCTACCATCCTGCAGTAATGATGTCTGACACTGGACTGTTGTCTACCATCCTGCAGTAATGATGTCTGACACTGGACTGTTGTCTACCATCCTGCAGTAATGATGTCTGACACTGGAATGTTGTCTACCATCCTGCAGTAATGATGTCTGACACTGGACTGTTGTCTACCATTCTGCAGTAATGATGTCTGACACTGGACTGTTGTCTACCATCCTGCAGTAATGATGTCTGACACTGGACTGTTGTCTACCATCCTGCAGTAATGATGTCTGACACTGGACTGTTGTCTACCATCCTGCAGTAATGATGTCTGACACTGGACTGTTGTCTACCATCCTGCAGTAATGATGTGTGACACTGGACTGTTGTCTACCATCCTGCAATAATGATGTCTGACACTGGTCTGTTATTGTCTACCATCCTGCAGTAATGATGTCTGACACTGGACTGTTGTCTACCATCCTGCAGTAATGATATCTGACACTGGACTGTTGTCTACCATCCTGCAGTTATGATGTCTGACAGTGGACTGTTGTCTATCATCCTGCAGTAATGATGTATGACACTGGACTGTTGTCTACCATCCTGCAGTAATGATGTCTGACACTGGACTGTTGTCTACCATCCTGCAATAATGATGTCTGACACTGAACTGTTGTCTACCATCCTGCAGTAATGATGTCTGACACTGGACTGTTGTCTACCATCCTGCAGTAATGATGTCTGACACTGGACTGCTGTCTACTATCCTGCTGTAATGATGTCTGACACTGGACTGTTGTCTACCATCCTGCAATAATGATGTCTGACACTGGACTGTTGTCTACCATCCTGCAGTAATGATGTCTGACACTGGACTATTGTCTACCATCCTGCAGTAATGATGTCTGACACTGGGCTGTTATTGTCTACCATCCTGCAGTAATGATGTCTGACACTGGACTGTTGTCTACCTTCCTGCAGTATGATGTCTGACTCTGGGCTGTTATTGTCTAACTTCCTGCAGTAATGATGTCTGACACTGGACTGTTGTCTACCATCCTGCAGTAATGATGTCTGACACTGGACTGTTGTCTACCATCCTGCAGTAATGATGTCTGACACTGGACTGTTGTCTACCATCCTGCAGTAATGATGTCTGACACTGGACTGTTGTCTACCATCCTGCAGTAATGATGTCTGACACTGGACTGTTGTCTACCATCCTGTAGTAATGATGTCTGACACTGGACTGTTGTCTACCATCCTGCAGTAATGATGTCTGACACTGGACTGTTGTCTACCATCCTGCAGTAATGATGTCTGACACTGGGCTGTTATTGTCAAACATCCTGCAGTAATGATGTCTGACACTGGACTGTTGTCTACCATCCTGCAGTAATGATGTCTGACACTGGACTATTGTCTACAATCCTGCAGTAATGATGTCTGACACTGTGCTGTTATTGTCTACCATCCTGCAGTAATGATGTCTGACACTGGACTGTTGTCTACCATCCTGCAGTAATGATGTCTGACTCTGGGCTGTTATTGTCTAACATCCTGTAGTAATGATGTCTGACACTGGACTGTTGTCTACCATCCTGCAGTAATGATGTCTGACACTGGACTGTTGTCTACCATCCTGCAGTAATGATGTCTGACACTGGACTGTTGTCTACCATCCTGCAGTAATGATGTCTGACACTGGACTGTTGTCTACCATCCTGCAGTAATGATGTCTGACACTGGACTGTTGTCTACCATCCTGTAGTAATGATGTCTGACACTGGACTGTTGTCTACCATCCTGCAGTAATGATGTCTGACACTGGACTGTTGTCTACCATCCTGCAGTAATGATGTCTGACACTGGTCTGTTATTGTCAAACATCCTGCAGTAATGATGTCTGACACTGGACTGTTGTCTACCATCCTGCAGTAATGATGTCTGACACTGGACTATTGTCTACCATCCTGCAGTAATGATGTCTGACACTGGACTGTTGTCTACCATCCTGCAGTAATGATGTCTGACACTGGACTGTTGTCTACCATCCTGCAGTAATGATGTCTGACATAACTTTTAAGCATGCGCTGTATATTGAATTTTTGTTAGTGAATATTGCATTAAAAATTTCTTTGAATAGTTTCATGTAATAAATTCTATCTAAACGCTATTTTCTGCTTGTAATTTTTTAATTGTTTCGACCTTGATAATGATAATGTGAGGGAAAAGTTCATCACATAGGAGTAGTGACAGTAAGAATGTATGTTGGCGGTAGTTTGTTGAACAGTCTGCTTGTTCAGGTAGGGTGGGTTCCTAGCTCCAGCTATACCCCCCCCCTTCCCTTGCAACACCAGGTCGGAGGTGACTTGAGCGTTTCAAACCTATTGTGGATCACTTGACTGGCTGCTTCCATCAAATCTGTAAATAGTTGTTCCACTCCTGTCTAATTTATTTTGTTTTGGGTTTGTTTGTCTTAATAAGAGATTCACTCTTATTTAGGGTTTTAGACCTAAGTTTATTGTTACCTTGCTTTGAATTTACAGTTATGACATTTTTCAACCCTCACCATTTTTTCAAAGGCCGTAGGCCTATCGTGTGAGTGATTTATTGAAAGGTATGTAACTATTCTTTTCTTCATTGTATCCCTGATTGTCTGCTCGGGTCGTCCGACACATGCGAGATTAAAATAAGGACAGTAGGGATCTTGCCAAGATCCAGAACCTTCAACTGCACCTCCACCTACACTGGTCTCTTCCCCCTTCTTTTCCACACGTTGCCAACCACCCGGTCAACTACACACCACTCGAGCAGTCTTCTCCCGGTTGTAAAGACACCAGCATTCCTAAGTAAGTTTAGGACTGGCTAATTAAATACTTCAACACTGTGGTGATCAGATGATTAGTCATCCTCTCCTCGGCAGAATATAATCGTGTTGTAGACACTGTCGACTGTCTACACGACCAGTTGTAACACCCCTCTCCCCCAATCATCGACAACACCCCTGAGTTCCAGAATCATTCAAAATTATGTGCCCAGAACATCGGCACGGCACCATTCTGCACTAACTCAAATTATTGTGTTTATTTTAGTTTTGGATAACTAACTTGCATATATTTAGTTTTGGATCACTAATTATTTAAATATATATTTTTTCTCGAAGTAAGATTACTTTCATGTTTAATTGTTTTATATTGACTGGTATTTATTATAATAAAATTGTTTATCTTGTTATTGAATTTTCAATCTTTATATTTTCATGGGTAGGCAGCCATCTTTGTTTACTGTTCTCAGAGGGTCTGACACGACTCAGTAAACCTTCATACATAACCAGGTGTTGTAATTTACAAATTTTCTTAGTAAATAATGAAATACAGGCAAACACTGAAAATTTGTGATAAATGGTTTGAAAAACCGACAAGGTGAAGATTGAGACACTTATGCAGCATATGGAAATCTTCATTCAGGAAACGTTTCGCCACACAGTGGCTTCATCAGTCCAATACAAAGTAGAAAGGCGTAAGGAAAGGAGGAGTTTGAGGTAATCAGTCCCTCAGCCTGGAGTCGGTGTGTTCAGTCCATCAATCTTGTAGAATGTACAGCATAGGGCCGTAGACGTGACTTATATACTGTAGTGAGGTGACGTGAAGCAGGCGGAGGCGGGGTCATAGTGGTAATATCCACTAGTCGAAGTAGGTCTTCGTCCAAAGGTTGAACAAGTGTTGAAGAATTCTTTGTAACAAGATCCCATGATGCTGCAGTGTCTGACAGTTGTGATGAATGGTTTGAAAAACCGACAAGTTGAAGATTGAGACACTTATGCAGCATATGGGAATCTGAGTGTAGTGGTGGAAGTTAAGTGTAGTGGTCTTAGCAGAGTGTAGTAGTGGTAGCTGAGTGTAGTGGCGACAGTAGAGTGTAGTGGTAGTAACCGAGAGTAGTGGTGGTAGCTGACTGTAGTGGTGGTAGGGGGTGGGGTGGTGGTAGCTAAGTGTAGAGGTGGTAGCTGAGTGTAGTGGTGGTAGTTGAATGTAGTGGTGGTAGCAGAGTGTAGTGGTGGTTGCTAAGAGTAGAGGTGGTAGCTGAGTGTAGTGGTGGTAGCTGAGTTTAGTGGTGATAACTGAGTGTAGTGGTGGTAGTTGAGTGAAATGGAGGTAGCTGACTGTAGATGTGGTGGCTGAGTGTAGTGGTGGTAGCTGAGTGTAGTGGTGGTAGTTGAGTGTAGTGGTGGTAGCTGAGTGTAGAGGTGGTAGCTGATTGTAGTGGTGGTAGCTGAGTGGAGTGGTGGTAGCTGAGTGTAGTGGAGGTTGCTGAGTGAAGGGGTGGTAGCTGAGTGTAGAAGTGGTAGCTGAGTGTAGTGGTGGTAGCTGAGTTTAGTGGTGATAACTGAGTGTAGTGGTGGTAGTTGAGTGAAATGGTGGTAGCTGAGTGTAGATGTGGTGGCTGAGTGTAGTGGTGGTAGCTGAGTGTAGTGGTGGTAGTTGAGTGTAGTGGTGGTAGCTGAGTGTAGAGGTGGTAGCTGATTGTAGTGGTGGTAGCTGAGTGCAGTGGTGGTAGCTGAGTGTAGTGGAGGTTGCTGAGTGAAGTGGTGGTAGCTGAGTGTAGAGGTGGTAGATGAGAGCAGTGGTGGTAGCTAAGTGCAGGGGTAATAGCTGAGTGTAGTGGTTGTAGTTGAGTGTAGTAGTGGTAGCTGTGTGTAGTGGTGGTAGATGAGTGTAGTGGTGGTAGCTAAGTGAAGAGGTGGTAGCTTAGTGTAGAGGTGGTAGCTGAGTGTAGTGGTGGTTGCTGAGTGAAGTGGTGGTAGCTGAGTGTAGAGGTGGTAGATGAGAGCAGTGGTGGTAGCTAAGTGCAGGGGTAATAGCTGAGTGTAGTGGTTGTAGTTGAGAGTAGTAGTGGTAGCTGTGTGTAGTGGTGGTAGATGAGTGTAGTGGTGGTAGCTGAGTGTAGTTGTGGTAATTGAGTGTAGTGGTGGTAGCTGAGTGTACTTGTGGTAGCTTAGTGTAGTTGTGGTAGCTGGGTGTAGAGGTGGTAGCTGAGTGTAAAAGTGGTAGCAGAGTGTAGTGGTGACAGGAGAGTGTAGTGGTGGTAGATGGGTGTAGTGGTGGTAGTTGAGTGTAGAGGTGGTAGCTGAGTGTAATGGTGGTAGTTCAGTGTAGTGGTGGTAGCTGAGTGTACTGGTGGAAGTTAAGTGCAGTCGTGGTAGCAGAGTATCGTGGTGGTAGCTGGGTGTAGTGGCGGTAGTTGAGTGTAGAGGTGGTAGCTGAGTGAAGTAGTGGTTGCTGAGAGAAGTAGTGGTAGCTGAGTGTAGAGGTGGTAGATGAGTGTAGTTGTGGTAGCTAAGTGTAATGGTGATAGCTAAGTGTAGTAGTGGTAGCTGAGTGTAGTGGTGACAGTAGAGTGTAGTGGTGGTAACTGATTGTAGTGGTGGTAGCTGAGTGTAGTGGTGGTAGCTGAGTGTAGAGGTGGTAGCTGTGCATAGTGGTGGTAGATGAGTGTAGTGGTGGTAGCTGAGTGTAGTGGTGGTAGCATTGTTGAGGTGGTAGCTGAGTGTAGTGGTGGTAGCTGACTGTAGTGGTGGTAGCATAGTGTAGTGGTGATAGCTGAGTGTAGTCGTGGTAGTTGAGTGAAATGGTGGTACCTGAGTGTAGAGGTGGTGGTTGAGTGTAGTGGTAGCTGAGTGTAGAGGTGGCAGTTGAGCGTAGAGGTGGTAGTTGAGTGTAGATATGGTAGCTGAGTGTAGAGGTGGTAGCTGAGTGTAATAGTTGTAGCTGCATGTAGTCGTAGTAGCTGAGTATATTGGTGGTAGTTGAGAGTAGTGGTGGTGGCTGAGTGTAGTGGTGGTAGCTGAGTGTAGTGGTGTTAGATGAGTGTAGTGGTGGTAGCTGAATGTAGTGGTGATAGCTGGGTGTAGTGGTGGTAGTTGAGTGTAGTGGTGGTAACTGAGTGTAGAAGCTGTAGCTGAGTGTAGTAGTGGAATCTGAGTGTAGTGGTGACAGATGAGTGTAGTGGTGGTAGATAAGTGTAGAGGTGGTTGCTGAGTGTAGTGGTTGTAGTTGAGTGTAGTGGTGGTAGCAAACCGTAGTGGTGGTAGCTGAGATTAGAGGTGGTAGCTGTGTGTAGTGGTGGTAGCTGAGTGTAGTGGTGGTAGCTGAGTGTAGTGGTAATATCTGAATGTAGTGGTGGTAGTTGAGTGTAGAGGTGGTAGCTTAGTGTAGAGGTGGTAGTTGAGTGTAGTAGTGGTAGCTGAGTGTAGTGGTGACAGATGAGTGTATTGGTTGTAGATAAGTGTAGTGGTGGTAGGAAAGTGTAGACATGGTAGCTGAGTATAGAGGTGGTAGTTGAGTGCAGTGGTGATAGTTGAGTGTAGTGGTTGTAGTGGAGTGTAGTGGTAGTTTAATGTATTGGTGATAGTTGAGTGTAGTGGTGGTAGCTTAGTGTAGTGGTGGTAGCCGAGTATAGTGGTGGTAGCTGAGTGTACTGGTGGTAGCTTAGTGTAGTTGTGGTAGCTGAGTGTAGAGGTGGTAGCTCAGTGTAGTGGTGGCAATTCAGTGAAGAGATGGTGGCTGAGTGTAGAGGTGGTTGGTGAGTGTTGGGTGGTAGTTGAGTGTATTGGCAGTAGCTGAGTGTAGTGGTGGTAATTTAGTGTAGAGGTGGTGGCTGAGTGTAGAGGTGGTGGGTGAGTGTAGTGATGGTAGATGAGTGTATTGGTGGTAGCTGAGTGTAGAGGTGGTAGCTGAGTGTAGAAGTGGTAGCTGAGTGTAGTGGTGACAGGAGAGTGTAGTGGTGGTAGATGGGTCTAGTGGTGGTAGATGGGTGTAGTGGTGGTAGCTGAGTGTAGTGGTGGTAGTTGAGTGTAATGGTGGTAGCTGAGTGTAGTGATGGTACCTGTGTGTAGAGGAGGTAGCTGAGTGTAGTGGTGGAAATTAAGTGTAGTTGTGGTAGCAGATTTTTGTGGTGGTAGCTGAGTGTAGTGGTGGTAGTTGAGTGTAGAGGTGGTAGCTGAGTATAGTAGTGGTTGCTGAGAGAAGTGGTGGTAGCTGAGTGTAGAGGTGGTAGATGAGAGTAGTGGTGGTAGCTAAGTGTAATGGTGGTAGCTAAGTGTAGTAGTGGTAGCTGAGTGCAGTGGTGACAGTAGAGTGTAGTGGTGGTAGCTGATTGTAGTGGTGGTAGCTGAGTGTAGTAGTGGTAGTTGAGAGTATTGGTGATAGTTGAGTGTAGTGGTGGTAGCTGAGTGTAGTGGTGGTAGATGAGTGTAGTGGAGGTAGCTGAGTGTAGTGGTGGTAGCTGAGAGTAGAGGTGGTAGCTGAGAGTAGAGGTGGTAGCTGAATGTAGAGGTGGTAGCTGAGAGTAGAGGTGGTAGCTGAGTGTAGTGGTGGTAGCTGAGAGTAGAGGTGGTAGCTGAGTGTAGTGGTGGTAGCTGAGTGTAGTGGTGGTAGCTGAGAGTAGAGGTGGTAGCTGAGTGTAGTGGTGGTAGTTGAGCGTAGTGGTTGTAATGGAGTGTAGTGGTAGTTTAATGTAGTGGTGATAGTCGACTTTTCTGTTGGTGATGTAGGGTGATAGTTCAGTGTAGTGTAATGGTGTAAGTTTAGCATAATGATGGTTGTTCAGTGTAGTGTTGGTAGCTGATTGCAGTGGTGGTAGCTGAGTGTAGTGGTGGTTCCTGAGTGTAGTGGTGGTACCTGAGTGTAGTGATGATAGTTGAGTGTAGTGGTGATAGTTGAATGTAGAGGTGGTAGCTGAGTGTAGAGGTGGTAGCTGAGTGTAGTGGTTTTAGTTGAGTGTAGTTGTGGTAGCTGAGAGTCGTGGTTGTAGCCGAGTGTGGAGGTAGTAGTTGAGTGTGGTTGTGTTAGTTGAATATATTTTTGGAAAATGAGTGTAGAGGTATTAGCTGAATGTAGAAGTGGTAGCTGCATGTGGAGATGGTAGGTGGAGTGTCGCGGTGATAGTTGAGTGTGGAGGTGGTGGCTGAGTGTAGTGGTAGCTGAGTGTAGTGGTGGTAGTTTAGTGTAGAGGTGGTAGCTGAGTGTACTAGTGATAGCTGAGTGTAGAAGTGGTAGCTGAGTGTAGTGGTGGTAGGTGAATGTTGTGGTGGTAGCTGAGTGTAGTTGTGGTAGCTGAGTGTAGTGGTGGTAGCTGAGTGTAGAGTTGGTAGCTGTGTGCAGTCGTGGTTGTTGAGTGTAGTTCTGGTAGCTGAGTGTAGAGGTGGAAGGTGATTGAAGTGTTGGTAGGTGAGTGCTGTTGTGGTAGTTGAGTGTAGTTGTGGTAGCTGAGTGTATTGGTGGTAGCTGAGTGTAGAAGCGATAGTTGAGTGTGGTGGTGGTAGTTGAATGCATTCATGGTAAATGAGTGTACTGGTGGCAGCTGAGTGTAGATGTGGTAGTTGAGTTTTGAGGTGGTTGCTGAGTGTCCAGGTGGTATCTGAGTGTATATGTGGTAGCTGAGTGTAGTTCAGTGTAGAGGTGGTGGCTGAGTGTAGTGGTAGCTTAGCGTAGAGGTGGTGGCTGAGTGTAGTGGTAGCTTAGTGTAGAGGTGGTAGTTGAGTGTAGAGGTGACAGCTCAGTGTAGTAGTGGTAGCTGCATATAGTGGTGGTAGCTGAGTGTATTGGTGGTAGTTGAATGTAGTGGTTGTAATGGAGTGTAGTGGTAGTTTAATGTAGTGGTGATAGTTGACTTTTCTGTTGGTGATGTAGGGTGATAGTTCAGTGTAGTGTAATGGTGTAAGTTTAGTGTAATGGTTGTAGTTCAGTGTAGTGGTGATAGTTGAGTGTGGTGGTGGTAGCTGAGTGTAGTTGTGGTAGCTGAGTGTAGAGGTGGTAACTGTGTGTAGTGGTGGTAGTTGATTGTAGTTGTGGTAGCTGAATGTAGAGGTGGTAGCTGAGTGTAGTGGTGGTAGCTGTGTGTAGTGGTTTTAGTTGAGTGTAGTTGTGGTAGCTGGGTGTAGTGGTTGAAGCTGAGTGTAGGGGTAGTAGTTGAGTGTGGTTTTGTTAGATGAATGTATTGGTGGTAATTGAGTGTAGTGGTGGTAGCTGAGAGTAGAGGTGGTAGTTGAGTGTGGACGTGGTAGCTGAGTGTAGAGGTGGTAGTTGGACATAGAGGTGGTAGTTGAGTGTAGAGGTGGTAGCTGAGTGTAGAGGTATTAGCTGAATGAAGTAGTGGTAGCTTCATGTGGAGGTGGTAGGTGGAGTGTGGTGGTGGTAGTTGAGTGTGGAGGTGGTGGCTGAGTATATTAGTGGTAGCTGAATGTAGTTGAGTGTAGAGGTTGTGGCTGAGTGTAGAGGTGGTAGCTGAATGTTGAGGTGGTAGCTGAGTGTAGTAGTGGTAGCTTCATGTAGGCATGTAGTGGTGGTAGCTGAGTGTAGTAGTGGTAGTTGAGTGTAGTGGTGATATTTGAGTTTTTATTTTTGGTGTAATGGTTGTAGTTCAGCATAGTGTAATGGTGTAAGTTTAGTTTAATGGTGGTAGTTCAGTGTTGTGGTGATAGTTGAGTGTAGTGGTGGTAGCTGAGTGTAATTGTGGTAGCTGAGTGTAGTCGTGGTAGCTGAGTGTAGTGATGATAGTTGAGTGTAGTGGTGATAGTTGAATGTAGTGGTGGTAGCTGAATGTAGTTGTGGTGGCTGAGTGAAGTTGTGGTAGCTGAGTGTAGTGATCGTAGCTTAGTGTAGACATGGTAGCTGAGTGTAGAGGTGGTAGTTGAGTATAGAGGTGGTAACTGAGTGTAGAGGTGATAGCTGAGTGTAGTAGTGGTAGCTGCATGTACTGGTGGTAGCTGAGTGTAGTGGTGGTAGTTGAGTGTAGTGGTAGTTTAATGTAGTGGTGATAGTTTAGTTTTGTGTTGGTGGTGTAATGGTGGTTGTTCATCGTAGTGTAATGGTGTAAGTTTAGCGTAATGGTGGTAAAGTTTAGTGTAATGGTGGTAGTTCAGTGTAGTGGAGATAGTTAAGTGTATTGGTGGTAGCTGAGTGTAGTGGTGGTAGCTGAGTGTAGTGGTGGTTGCTGAGTGTTGTGGTGGTAGCTGAGTGTAGAGGTGGTAGCTGAGTGTAGTTGTGGTAGCTGAGTGTAGTGGTGGTAGCTGAGTGTTGTTGTGGTAGACGAGTGTAGAGATGGTAGTTGGGTGTGGTGGTGGTAGTTTAATGTATTGGTGATAATTGAGTGTAGTGGTGATAGCTGAGTGCAGAGGTGGTAGTTGATTTTAGAGGTGGTGTCTGAGTGTAGAGGTTGTAGCTGAATATAGAGGTGGTAGTTGAGTGTGGTGGTGGTAGTTGAGTGTGCAGGTGGCAGCTGAGTGTATTGGTGGTAGCTGAGTGTAGCTCAGTGTAGAGGTGGTGGCTGAGTGTATTGGTAGCTGAGTGTAGAGGTTGTAGTTGAGTGTAGAGGTGGTAGTTGAGTGTAGTGATTATAGTTGAGTGTAGTGGTGATAGTTGAATGTAGTGGTGGTAGCTGAATGTAGTTGTGGTAGCTGAGTGTATTTGTGGTAGCTGAGTGTAGAGGTGGTAGCTGTGTTTAGTGGTGGTAGTTGAGTGTAGTTGTGGTAGCTGAGTGTAGAGGTGGTAGCTGAGTGTAGTGGTGGTAGTTGAGTATTGTGTTGGTAGTTGAGTGTTGTTGTGGTAGCTGAGTGTAGTGGTGGTAGCTGAGTGTAGTGGTGGTTGCTGAGTGTAGTTGTGGTAGTTGAGTGTAGAGGTAGTAGCAGAGTGTTGTGGTGGTAGCTGAGTGTAGAGGTGTTAGTTGAGTGTTGTGGTGGTAGTTGAATGTCATGGTGGTAACTGAGTGTAGTGGTTGTAGCTGAGTGTAGTGGTGGTAGTTAAGTGTAGTGGTGGTAGTTGAATGTAGTGTTAGTAGTTGAGTGTAATTTTGGTAGTTAAGTGTAGTGGTGGTAGTTGAGTGTTGTGGTGGTAGTTGAATATCGTGGTGGTAGTTGAGTGTAATTTTGGTAGTTAAGTGTAGTGGTGGTAGTTAAGTGTAGTGGTGGTAGTTGAGTGATTATATACCGTGTTTGTCAGTTGTACTTCTGGGTTATTGTGTGTCATAGTGTGTCACATAGGTTGTATCTTCCAGGTTATTATGTGTCAGAGTGTGTCAGTTAGGTTGTGGCTTCCAGGTTGTGTGTCACTTAGGTTGTGTCTTCCAGGTTATTGTGTCTGCCAGATTATTGTCTGTTCTAAATTATTGTATCTTCCGGATTATTGTTTAATCCACAATACTGTGTCCTCCAGCTTGTGGCTGTCAGATTTTTGTGTCCTCCAGATTATTGTGTTTGCCAGAATATTGTATCTACCAGGTTTTTGTGTCTTCCAGATTACTGTGTTTTCCAGATTATTGTGTTTGCCAGCTTATTGTGTCTTCCAGATTATTTTGTCCACCTTATTGTGTCTGTCAGTTTATTGTGTATTTCTTAAGGTATTGTGTCCCTGGTGTTACTGAGTGTCCCTTAATCAGGCTTACTTAAATCATTTTGTCCCTATGGATACATTGTGTCTCTCAGGATATTGTATGTCCCTCTGGTTACTGTGTGTCCCTCAAGTCAATGTGTGCCCCTCAAGTCAATGTGTGTCCCTCAAGTCAATGTGTGCCCCTCAAGTCAATGTGTGTCCCTCAAGTCAATGTGTGTCCCTCAAGTCAATGTGTGCCCCTCAAGTCAATGTGTGCCCCTCAAGTCAATGTGTGTCCCTCAAGTCAATGTGTGCCCCTCAAGTCAATGTGTGCCCCTCAAGTCAATGTGTGTCCCTCAAGTCAATGTGTGCCCCTCAAGTCAATGTGTGCCCCTCAAGTCAATGTGTGTCCCTCAAGTCAATGTGTGCCCCTCAAGTCAATGTGTGCCCCTCAAGTCAATGTGTGTCCCTCAAGTCAATGTGTGTCCCTCAAGTCAATGTGTGCCCCTCAAGTCAATGTGTGCCCCTCAAGTCAATGTGTGTCCCTCAAGTCAATGTGTGCCCCTCAAGTCAATGTGTGCCCATCAAGTCAATGTGTGTCCCTCAAGTCAATGTGTGTCCCTCAAGTCAATGTGTGTCCCTCAAGTCAATGTGTGTCCCTCAAGTCAATGTGTGTCCTTCAAGTCAATGTGCCCTGAAGGGAGAGTTCCGTCCATTTTTTTTTATTTTTGTCCGATATTGTTTGTTATTGGTGTACGTTTAGAAGCATTTTTGAATTATTTTTTGACAAAGTTTCAATAAAATCGGCCAAGAAACAAGTGAGAAAAAAAATATTTACCGAGTACGGCACTGGGCAGCACGAAACTTGGTTGTGGCACTGCCAGTGACTCGGCAGGCACTCCCGGCTGATAGAACAAACCTTACTAGAACAATCAATGTAATGAAATAATGTAATACACCTTGTCTTCATACCGTAGAAAACTTTTACCCCCCCCCCTAAAATAGAAAATATTTGAGATATTCCAAATATCTGTCCATTAGAAATTCAAATTCACTTTGTTTAATATTTTCTGTGAAAATCATTTCAATATAATCATTAATAACGGCATTTCGTCAAGAAATAAGCCAAAATCTTACTATGGAGATATTGGAGTAAATATGCTCACACCTGATTACATAAAAAAAATCGCGAGAAATCATGCTAGTTTTGATTTTATCTATGGAATATAAGTAGTTTCTTATTGTGTCCACTGTATATTATATCGTTTTCTTTAGTAAGAGACCAGAGGTAAGAGAGAAAACCTATACTTTATGGTCAAACTTGAGTAAAATATTTCACCGCGGTGGCCACCAACCCTCCGTTATTATGGGCCAAACATTATTATTGTAGCCATCTTTATTGTACTTTTGTCTTATTTATCTTATGTCTGCTATCATTTCTGAATAAATGGTTTGAACAGATGAAGTTTATTAGTTTTGAATATGGTACGGGCACATTAGTGAAATGTGCAAAAATTTTCGTCGCTCTAGGGGTTATATTGTGCTTAAAACCTCTCAAATAGAAGCCAAAATTGTTGGATTTGCAGTCCTGCATAACATGAGCATTAAGCAGATGGACAGGACAGCTCAGAAACCCCAGCTAAGTTGTCTATTTATCTTGAGATTATGCCCAGTATTTTCTTCATAATTTAGGCATGGGGTATGACACACTGTTATCTCTAGACAAATTGGTGAGTCTTATGATTATAAATTCTCCTTCTGTTACCTAAATGTGTATATGTAATCATTTAATAATTTTAATATACAGTCCACATATTTATATTAATGTTTTAACCAGAATTCCTGGTGATGTATATTTCATTTGAAATTAATATAGGTCCAGAGTGACTTTTGGAGAGGTAGATTATGGTAGGTATCGAAGGGGGACATTTTTTTGCTACCTAGGTGTCCTAAAATTCCTACTTGTCTCTGTAACCTTGATAGAGAATAATTATCTTTGTTACCATTTACTAGTATGTACCTTATGAGTTACATCCAGGTAAATTTAATTTTCCACAAATTCGCTTCACATTCACACATATCTTTACATGCTGTATTGTCAAAAACATTTGTTCTCTGTGATGGCATCTGAGGTGACAACAACAACAGCTACTCCTACATCTTTACAGTTCCCTGCATCTACAACAGCTCCTATTATGGCCTAATTGCTTATACTGCTGCAGTGGCCCACAAGGAACCAGTAACGACCAACATAAAGCTGCTAAAGATGTAAAAAGCTGATAAAACACGACTAATAGAGGACTGCCCGGCATACCAAACACCAGCCTGCTGCCAGACGACATCTCAGCCCAGCAACTGTTATTACTACAATAATTCCAAGACTCCACTACTGTTCTCAAGGGACACAAGAATAGAAAAAGACACGAAACCTCCTAGAAAACTGTTGCCCATAATGTCTGCCCTGAAGGACACCAGCGAATCTTCCACCCACCCCCCCCCATCCACGCCCAGACCAACACAACAACAACAATGGCGGACGACTCCAAAACCTTCTCCGGATTCTCTCAACACTCATCCTCATCCATGATTCGCACCCAAGCTGGCTTGTCTACAACTACGGATAACACCCGAGACCTGTTCATCGCAAACGGCAACATAGATTACAACTCATCAACACCCTAAGGTATAGCCCAGGAATTCAGTCCTCAACAACGGCTCGACTCCATTGATAAAATTCTACAGGAAAATAGTATGCTAAGACGACAAAATGAAACCTATGAAAAACTCATTATGGACCTTGAGTGCTCACTACATACCCAAAACACGAGAATTAAAGACCCTGAATATCATCTTACAACACAAAACTCAAAGATTAGTGAACTAGAAAACAAACTGACATCAAGGTCGCAGCAGCGACCTCCAAGCTCCGTACTTTTCTCCAACTATCAGAGCTACCAATGCTCCTATGATGACCTAGTTACAAGCAAAACTGCACTACCCAACGTAGCACCCAGAATGATCAAAGATTACCAACAGTGAAACCTACAAATCAAAAATAATAGAGATCAAAGGAAGACTGCCCACAAACCGAAAGCAACACCCCGCTGCCAGCCGAACAACGTAACCCTAAGCTTTGTATACTACAACTTCTTCTTAACTACAACAATTCCTGTAGTATTATGAGGCGCAATCTAAGAGGAAACAACACCAAGGTCAGCAAGAAAACACCGAAAAATCAACTATTCAACAAGTGTAGCCAGGAGGACGCCGGCCCAGCAACCACCCCACTCACCACTACTCAAGGCCACACCACAACAATAACAACAAACATGGCTGCCACCAGCCCATCCACCCCTCTCTTCCCCGGATTCAACCTACCAAGTAGTCTCCCAGGTATGACCAACGATCCAGATACCCTAAAGACATGCATCTCCACCTTAGTTATTGAAAATATGAATCTTTGAGAGACACTAACAAAACAAGACACCAGGATGACACAACTCGAGAACAAAATCCTCAGTCTTGAACAAAAGTTATCAACACCAGGAATGACTAACTGTGACAAGACCATCCAAACAGTCATAGATAGCAATACTCAACAAATAATATCTCTTAATACAAAGGTTGAAGAATTCAAATTCAAATTCAAATTCAAATTCAAAGTTTATTCTCTATAAGGATTACAATGCTGAGTTTACAGAAATTTGGTTATTGTTTGGTTTACATGTAGTAAAATTGTGATTACAGAGTGTACCACTAGAACGCTTAGCATGGCTAGGCATTTCGGGCATACTTAGTTTTATTCTTAATTGTAAAATATTACAAATTATGAGGTAAGTTGGTATTATGGCTAAGTGACTAAATACTAGTTTGTGAGTTTAGCAATGTGAATGCTTTTGTTTTGGCACAGTACATAGTTTCAGTATTGGAGTATCACAGGATTCATTATTTTAAGACTGAGATTAATATTTCTGTTTATGGTCAAATGAGTGAGTGAGTGTAAGTGTGAACCACCAGGTGGTATTCGTGTAGTTAGTTGACGGGGTGTATCAGGGAGATAAGATGTTTTCTAATGGTAGTTTTGAAGGTGATGAATGTGTCTGCAGTTCTAGAGTTCTCAGGTAGGGTATTCCAGATTTTAGGGCCTTTGACATACATTGAATTTTTGTAAAGGTTTAGTCGGACACGCGGAATGTCGTAGAGATGTTTGTGTCTGGTGTTATGCCTGTGGGTTCTGTCACAACTATCAAGAAAGCGTTTTAGGTCAAGGTTGATATTAGAGTTTAAGGCCCTGTAGATATAGATTGCAGAGTAGTAAGTGTGGATGTACTGAACTGGGAGTAAGATTAGATCTATGAAGAGTGGGGGGGTGTGTTGCCAGGGATGGGATTTAGTGATTATTCTTACTGCAGCTTTTTGTTGGGTTATTATTGGCTTTAGGTGTGTTGCTGCAGTTGATCCCCAAGCACAAATAGCATAGGTGAGGTATGGATAAATAAGTGAGTGGTATAGTGTGAGAAGGGCATTTTGCGGCACGTAGTATCGTATCTTGTAGAGGATCCCAACCGTTTTGGATACTTTTTTGGCTATATGCTGGATATGGGTGCTGAAATTCAGGTTGTTGTCAAGTTATAAGCCTAGGAATTTTCCCCCATTATTTCTGGTAATTAGAGTGTTGTCATTCATAATGTTAATTTGTGCATCTCCTGCTCTGCTACCGAACATAATATAGTAGGTTTTGTCAGTGTTAAGCGTAAGTTTATTGGCTGTCATCCAAGTCGATATTTTAATCAGCTCCTCATTCACAATGGTGTTGAGGGTGGCAAGATTAGGGTGAGAGATGACATAAGTCGTGTCATCAGCAAAGAGAATGGGTTTCAGGTGTTGGGATACGTTTGGAAGGTCATTGATGTATATGAGGAAGAGCAGGGGACCAAGGACACTTCCCTGCGGAACTCCAGTATCAAGTGGCCGTGTTGCTGATGCTGTGTCTTTAATGGTGACGTATTGATACCTATTAGTAATGTAA
The DNA here is from genome assembly GCF_038502225.1 of Cherax quadricarinatus. NCBI lineage: Eukaryota > Metazoa > Arthropoda > Malacostraca > Decapoda > Parastacidae > Cherax > Cherax quadricarinatus. Next base: position 33,670,992 of record NC_091324.1, read on the forward strand.
GATTTGAAATAAGCAAGCGCATGGCCTCTTATACCGTAGTGATCAAGTTTTTGGAGTAGGATGTCGTGGTCTACTGTGTCAAAAGCTTTTCTTAGGTCAATAAAAATTCCTAGTGGATATTCCTTATTTTCCAATGCTGTGTAAAGCAGATCTAGCATTTTTATGATTGCATTATTAGTGCTTTTATTTTTCCTGAATCCAAACTGGCAGGGGTTGAGTATGTTTTGAGCCGTTATAAATGAATACAGTCTCCTGTGCACGAGTTTCTCAAAGATTTTGGATAGCAATGGTAAGTTAGATATTGGCCTATAGTTGTTTAAGTCTGTAGGGTCACCACCTTTATGTATTGGTGTAACCCTTGCCATCTTGAGTAGTTTCGGGAAGGTGCTAGTCTCTATTGACTTGTTAAAAAGTAATGAAATAGCATGCGAAAGGACATGGGCCGCTCGCTTGTACAGTAATGGTGGGACATGAGACAGATTCCCCGAGTTATTTTTAAGTGACTTTATGATCTCAATGACTTCTGTGGGCTCAGTTGGTGCAAGATAGAAGGAATTAGGGAAATTTCCATCTAGGTAGTCCCCGGCATGGGCATTGGTATGTGGGATTTTACTGGCGAGATTAGATCCTATGTTTGAGAAGAAGTCGTTTATCTTGTTAGCTGTGTCAGTGGGATGTAGTGGTGTTTCATTAGGTTTAGTTAGGACAATATTCTTGGTTTTTCTCAGTTTGTGGGTCCCTAGAATCTGAGAGAGTGTTTTCCAGGTCTTTTTTATATCTCCTCTAGTGTCTGTGAATCTACTGGAGTAGTATAGTTGTTTGGCTCTTTTTATTACTTTGGTGAGGACTGATGAATAGTGTTTAAGAGTATCTTTGTGTATTAAGCCCTGTCTATATTGCTTTTCATATTGGTGTTTCTTGTCAATGGATTTCAGAATGGTGCTGGTTAGCCATGGGCAACCAAGCCGTTTGTTTGTGATCTGTTTTGTTTTTATAGGACAATGTTTGTTGTATAGTCTAAGTAATTTGTTAAGAAAAATGTCTGTCCAGTCATCAATGCCATTGGCCTTGGAGAATTCTGTAGGCCAATCAACAGTCTCTAGGTCAGCTGTGAACTTCCTTACTGAGGCCTCGTCATGGAGTCTAAATGAGACTTTGTTGTATTCAAGTGGTGGTTTACTAATGTTTGTCAGGAGGAAGGTAGGGTAGTGGTCTGTAGTGCTATCTGTGATTATCCCTGATTTAAGGGGGGCTAGTATATTGGTCCATATGTGGTCTATTATGGTTGCACTTGTCTCAGTGAGCCTGCTTGGTTTAGTTATTGTTGGTATGAGAAGTGTGTTGTTCATATTGTTGATGAAATCAGTTACAGGCTGATCATCTAGTAAGCCAAGGTTGATGTTGAAGTCTCCAGCTAAGAGAAGGTGGTGCTTATTCATTTGTCTGTTTGTTATTAGTGACTTTAATTTCTCACTGAAATTTGGGATGTTTGTGTGAGGTATCCGGTAAAAGAATGGAAGAACAACTTAGATAACCAGTTCAGTGACTACTTTGCTCTCCAAGAAGATAAAACTGAGCAAGATAAATTATCGGACGCAGTAATAGTTATCAGTCCACTTTTTCCCAGTGATATGAACCAAACAAACAGTAAAGAAATTACTCTGCAGATCATAAAGACCAAACAAGTGTTATTGTACCAGAGTCAGAAATAAAAGAAGCCAGGTTACTAGGATCCCATGGTAGAAAAAGTGTTATGCTTAGATTCCACTCACATGACAGGAAAAAAGACTTAATTATTGCATCTATTAAAGTAAAGAAAGAGGTATACATAAACGAGTGTCTTACCAAAAAACGTCAGAACCTCCTGTATAGAGTCAGAAAACTTAAGCGGGAGAATAATGACACAATACACCAATGCTTCACACGGGATGGGAAAATTCTAGTTAGGAAAACAAATGTAGGTCAACTGTACACAATCACGAACGAGAACGATCTATCACGATTTCTCAGGGATACTGATCTTACAGAGAATAACTAAATGTCCAACCTAAAAGCCTACATAATGTCGTGTATGTTTTGCTCCATTATTGTTCAAATTTCGTAGTACAATCTCTTAGTAATTAAATAATCAACTACCTCATTTTGTGATTTTACTAGTAAGCGTAAGTCACCTTATCTAATTTTCTTATTTACTATTGTTTGCTTAAATATTAGCTGAATCGATACTTTCTCTGTCCATATTACTACCTCATATTTTTTAAATACTATCAATTGATATTACTTACTAAAATTAATAATTACCATTTTTACTATCAATGCAATTTACTCTTAGCATTTTTGACATCATTTAATAACCATTACTTGTCTAATTACCTTAACCTGTTTTAATACCACATTTACTACCTTAGAGTACTCTTAATTACCTTGTACTGCCAAATAACCTCTAGTATAACTACCAGTTCAATATTGAATGAAATAAACATTACTTTTTCATTTGTTTTGTAATCATTATTACTTACTAAAATTTTATTAAACACCATATTTACTACCAGTCAATTTTACTTTTATACATTAAACATTATTTTATACTTCCCATAACATTTTGTTGCCAAATTTCCAAGTTTGTATATTCAACTCCAACCTTTATATTATCCTTTGTACCTGTGTACCTGTGTACCTGTCTACCTGTGTACCTGTGTACCTGTCTACCATCTTACTATCATATTATAACCAAGACATTGCCATTGTTATTTTGGTACTTTAATTTGTGAATTTTATTTTGTCAATTTAAATCTAGTTATACTCTTGATCTTGTCAACAACCTATACCAGACTCTAGTGCAATTACAAGTACCATTTCAATTTGTATTTTTATATTATAAGTTTATATTATAAGTCCTACTCTAAGATTGTTTTCATATCTTAGTGACTATATTGTGTGTGCAATTAGTGTATATTTCAATTATATTATTGTTCAAGGCCCTTAACTATCTTTTGCTAACTAGTACCAACTACCTCATATATTTTTTTTTCTACTTTTTTTATTCTTTTGCTACCTTAACTTGTATATTTTATCTTGTCAATTTAAATCTAGTTATACTCTAATTCTTGTAAACAACTTATATAACACCTTAGTGCAATTACAACTGAGAGTCTTGTGCCTTTTTTATATCATTAGATTAAACTCAGTTGTACTATAGCTCATTCTAGCTCAATACATAGTCAATACCAAATTCATTATATTAGACCATAGTGTAATTACTAGTGAGAGTCTGGTGCTATTTTTAATTTGTATTTTTATATTATTAGATAAACCTAGTTGTACTATAGCTCATTCTAGCTCAATACATAGACAATACCAAAGTCATTACATGTTAGACCTTAGTGCAATTACAAGTGAGAGTCTTGTGCTATTTTTAATTTGTATTTTTATATTATTAGTTTATACCTAGTTGCACTTTAGCTCATTCCAGCACAACACATAGACAACACCAACTCCATTATGTGTATTAGTGACTATACTCTACATGACCAAAATGCTATAGCTATATACTTGCCCAAACTTCCCACCACTACAGATATCAGTACTTAAACTCAACACACAACTCAGGATATAAATAACCATAATTTAAACCTAGAAGATGATTGATCACGTTGACCCTGATCTAAACCTCCATAATCTGACACACAATCAAAACCTAGTGGAAAGTAACTGCCTTTACTACACAGCATCACAAGCCAGCACTATCCTAAACAATGCTAAAAGTCTATCAGTACTTAACTACAACATCAGGGCCTTAAGCAAACACTATGATGACCTCCTGGCACTCCTTGAATCACTAAAGACACCCTTCTCCTGCATTATTCTTACTGAGACCTGGCTTAAGCAGGACACAATAGATATCTACCCTCTACCAGGATACACAGCAATCCACAACTGCAGACCATACCAAGTTGGGGGTGGTATTGCAATCTATTACTCTAACCAATTATTCTGTATTAGCACCACTTGCTTTAGCGATGAATATGGAGAATACATTTTTGCTAATTTTACTGTAAAAAACCTTAAGACGCCTATAACAATCGGTGCCATTTACCGGATACCCCACACAAACATCCCAAATTTCAGTAAGAAATTAAAGGCACTAATAACAAACAGACAAATGAATAAGCACCACCTTCTCTTAGTTGTCGACTTCAACATCAACCTTGGCCTACTAGATGATCAGCCTGTAACTGATTTCATCAACGATATGAACAACACACTTCTCATACCAACAATAACTAAACCAACCAGGCTGACTGAGACAAGTGCAACCATAATAGACCACATATGGACCAATATACTAGCCCCCCTTAAATCAGGGATAATCACAGATAACACTACAGACCACTACCCTACCTTCCTCTTGACAAACATTAGTAAACCACCACTTGAATACAACAAAGTTTCATTTAGACTCCATGATGAGGCCTCAGTAAGGAAGTTCACAGCTGACCTAGAGACTGTTGACTGGCCTACAGAATTCTCCAAGGCCAATGGTATTGATGACTGGACAGACATTTTTCTTAACAAATTACTTAGACTATACAACAAACATTGTCCTATAAAAACGAAACAGATCACAAACAAACGGCTTGGTTGCCCATGGCTAACCAGCACCATTCTGAAATCCATTGATAAGAAACACCAATATGAAAAGCAATATAGACAGGGCTTAATACACAAAGATATTCTTAAACACTATTCATCAGTTCTCACCAAAGTAATAAAGAAAGCCAAACAACTATACTACTCCAGTAGATTCACTGACACAAGAGGAGATACAAAAAAGGCCTGGAAAACATTCTCTCAGATTCTAGGGACCCACAAACTGAAAAAGAACAAAAATATTGTCCTAACTAAACCTAATGAAACACCACTGCATCCAACTGACACAGCTAACAAGATAAACGACTTCTTCTCAACCATAGGTTCTAATAAAATCCCACGTACCAATGCCCATGCCGGGGACTACCTAGATGGGAATTTCCCAAATTCCTTCTATCTTGCTCCAACTGAGCCCGCAGAAGTCACTGAGATTATAAAGTCACTTAAAAATAACTCAGGGAATCTATCTCATGTCCCACCATTATTGTACAAGAGAGCGGCCCATGTCCTCTCGCATGCTATCTCAATACTTTTTAACAAGTCACTAGAGACTAGCACCTTCCCGAAACTACTCAAGACGGCAAGGGTTACACCAATACATAAAGGTGGTGACCCTACAGATTTAAATAACTATAGGCCAATATCAAACTTACCATTGCTATCCAAAATCTTTGAGAAACTCGTGCACAGGAGACTATATTCATTTATAACAGCACAAAATATACTCAACCCCTGCCAATTTGGATTCAGGAAAAATAAAAGCACTAACGATGCAATCATAAAAATGCTAGATCTGCTTTACACAGCATTGGAAAATAAGGAATATCCACTAGGAATTTTTATTGACCTAAGAAAATCTTTTGACACAGTAGACCACGGCATCCTACTCCACAAACTTGACCATTATGGTATAAGAGGCCATGTGCTTGCATATTTCAAATCTTACCTTACTAATAGGTATCAGTATGTCACCATTAAAGACACAGCATCAACAGCACAGCCACTTGATACTGGAGTTCCGCAGGGAAGCGTCCATGGTCCCCTGCTCTTCCTCATATACATCAATGATCTTCCAAACGTATCTCAACACCTGAACCCCATTCTCTTTGCTGACGGCACGACTTATGTCATCTCTCACCCTAATCTTGCCACCCTCAACACCATTGTTAATGAGGAGCTGATCAAAATATCGACTTGGATGACAGCCAATAAACTTACGCTTAACACTGACAAAACCTACTACATTATGTTTGGTAGCAGAGCAGGAGATGCGCAAATTAACATTAAGATCGACGACACTCTAATTGCCAGGCATAATGAGGGCAAATTCCTAGGCCTATACCTCGACAACAACCTGAACTTCAGCACCCATATCCAACACATAACCAAAAAAGTATCCAAAACGGTTGGGATCCTCTCCAAGGTACGATACTACGTGCCGCAAACTGCCCATCTCACACTATACCATTCACTTATATATCCATACCTCACCTATGCTATCTGTGCTTGGGGTTCAACTGCAGCAACACACCTAAAGCCAATAATAACCCAACAAAAAGCCATAGTAAGAATAATCACTAAATCCCATCCCTGGCAACCCCCCCCCCTACTCTTCATAGATCTAAACTTACTCCCTGTTCAGTACATCCACACTTACTACTGTGCAATCTACATCTACAGGACCTTAAATTCCAATATTAACCTTGACCTAAAACGCTTTCTTGATAGTTGTGACAGAACCCACAGGCACAACACCAGACACAAACATCTCTATGACATTCCCTGTGTCCGACTAAACCTTTACAAAAATTCAATGTATGTCAAAGGCTCTAAAATCTGGAACACCCTACCTGAAAATTCTAAAACTGCAGACACATTCATCACCTTCAAAACTACAGTTAGAAAACATCTTATTTCTCCCTGATACACCCTGTCAACTAATTACACGAACACCACCTGGTGGTTAACACTTACACTCACTCACCCATTTGACCATAAACAGAAATATCAATCTCAATCTCAAAATAATGAATCTTAACTAAGTTGGCCTGTGATACTCCAATACTGAAACTATGTATAGTGCCAAAACAAAAGCATTCCCATTGCTAAACTCACAAACTAGTATTTAGTCACTTAGCCATAATACCAACTTACCTCATAATTTTGTAATATTTTAAACTTAAGATTTAATTTAAGTCTGCCCGAAATGCCTAGCCATGCTAGGTGTTCTAGTGGTCCACTCTGTAATTATTATTTTACTACATGTAAACCACACAATAACCAAATTCTGTAAACTCAGCATTGTAATCCTTGTAGAGAATAAACTTTGAATTTGAATTTGAATTTGAATTAATAAACTCGTCTGAAGAACAAGCAAACCTACATTCAGCTATAGACACACATGCTAAACAAATAAATTCTCTCACCACCAAGCTGTCAGAAGCTACACAAGACTGGAAGTTAAACATGGAATCCCAGTGGAATGCTTCCAGTATCAAAGGGATATGATTGAACAAGACAAGCTCCTAGACTCTGTCATTTTAACCAGCTCTACCTTACCACCAGATACAAGCAATGAGAATTGCACCAACAAAGCACGCCAGCTAATAAAAGAGGAGATAAAAGTTAACATTAAAACCAGTGATATCAAGGAGGCCCGACTGTAAAAAATGTAAAAAATTATCTAATAAGTTCCTCCATCAAGAAATTGAGTAATGTGTATATAAATGAGTGCCTAACTAAAAGACGTCAGAACTTATTATACAGACTTCGAAAACTTAAGCGCAATAATGCATCAATAAAACAGTGCTTTACTGGTGATGGCATTATCGTGGTAAAATTACCAGACACGGGCCGTACGTTTGAAATAACAAATGATCAAGAACTTTTTTTTATTATTTAAAACAGTACAAATACAAGGATGTATAAGAGCATAATAAAATTAAAAACTATACTGGAAGTTAACAATAACCTCTATTACACAATCCCAGTACAAAAAATAAATGGCCATATTACAACCAGATACACAACCCACAACATATCCTGCAAACCCTTCCTTTTACAAAAATTACTATTGCCAGTGTAGCCACACAGCTGACGCTTCTCCCCCCCCCCTCGCATTAAAACATATTTACATTCACCGTTCTAAGAAACATACCATTAATTATCCTAAAATTTAGGATCATACCCTGACCTCATCAAACACTTAATGAGTATTTACCAAAAGTTGGTGGTGCATGAACAATAAAAACACAAAAACATGAAATTACAGACTAAAAACAGATATGAACGTTACATTCCTATACACTCATACACCTTTATAAGTAGATAAATATACACCGACAATATATAATATCAATATTAATGTAACAACCATGAAATTCAAGCTTTTATAACAACATTGTATAACGTGAAGTTCAAGCTTTAAAATGCAAGAAAATACACCACATGCTACATTATCAGTAAAATACTAGGATATATAAATATTTTAAAAGAATCCAAGACTAGGACATGAATAAGATTATCCAAATGTTTCATAGTGATTTTAGTATCATAACAACACCATACTAAACTCCTGATAACATCTAACACACCACATACAAACATACCAAAACTTAACACACATTCCACCTGACTATACTTTCGCTGTGCCTTCTAGCACGTGCCTAATTAGTATTACATACAAATAAATATGCAATGAATATTAATTTAGGTTACTAATCCTTTTTCACACATGATTACATAATGGGTAATTATTTCAAAAATTATGCAGGAACACGTTACAAAAATTGCAAAAAAAAACCTCAATGTTTCAAGGAACATAGTGAAAGGAATATCCTCTCAAGAAAAGTAAAAATTTACTTGCAAGACCAGTACAAGCGGGACATAATTCGTTACAAAAGAAAATATTCATGTTATATATTTTATGTTATATATTTATAAATGTTATACATTTAAACTGTCATTTATACCTTCCCCAACAAGGGAACTAAACAATAATAGATCTTTCACACCATCAAATCCAGTTTCATACGTGTACCTCCAGTCGCACCAATCCACCCATTACTTCACACCCGAGGTGGTCAGCCCGTTGAATACCCCTGACTCCTCCCCTTTTACCAACATACTCCGGTAGTTAAAATCCCGTTATAACGCCAATAAATTCCCTATTGTTAGTCCTCTATAGCCTTCAGAAAAAACCTCACCCCACCTTTTCCCATATGTCTCAACTGCCACACAAAGTTCGATAAAACGTCGCTGCCAAAATCCTTCTCAGCACTTCCCCACCCTCGTTCCTCCTCATACCCCACAAAACATAATGTAGTCCACGATTATATATGCTAAACCCCTTGCCACACCCTCATCCACCCCACTCATATCAAGACTCAACGCTTGCAATACCGACACACCTTGACCCCCTATCTTTGCCACTACCTTACTCATCCATACTCTGATGCACTCCAAACCTTCACAAAAATAGACAACATGATACGCAGTCTCTTCCCCACTGCATCTGCTACACCCTGACCCTCGATGACCCTCCTATCTCGGAGCATCGTTCCCGCTGGCAATATACCATGTAGGAAACGATACATAGCCTCACGGACCCTAGATTGTATCCTTAATTTACTAAATCTTTGTCATATTACATCCCATGCATACATGGGGTAGATCCCTTCAACCGGTGCCACTACATGTCCCTCTAACAATTTATACAAAATTCCTACCTTTACTTTTCCCGGTTCCCTGGCTAACACTAAGGCACGTAACACTTTCACATTCCTTCGTTTCCGCTCCCCCATACCATTTCTGTAGGTGATCATGTACCTTATCTAGTTGCCCCCCCCCCCTTCATCCACCTGCACACATCACTTCCCTCTTAATGAACACACATTTCTTGCACTTTCTCAAGTCCAACAAACCCAACTCTCCCTTACATACCGGCAATGTCACTACCTCTCTTTGCAACCAGTCGCACCCTGAACCCCACAAAAATCTGAACACCATTCTAAGAATACTTGTGATCGCCGTTCCTGTTAACGGCAACACTGCCAAAACAAACCAGACTTTGCTATATAGTATTAAATTGATGACAATTGCTCGTTGCCTAAGGGTTAAATGATGAGGATGCAGTATTCCCAAATGTTGCTGCACCTGTTCCACCATCCTATTCGAATTATTCACCCTTGCAGCACTCAGGTCAGCCTCATATATGACACCACAGATTTTCAGACTCCCAGTCTGATGCTGCACGACATCACATCCCCACTCCACTCTCTCTGCCCATTTTCCCAGCCCCATTATCATTGACTTCTCCAGATTTACTTTCATCCCAGTAGCTCTCCCAAATATGTGTACAACTTCCCCCAAAACTCCTAACCGTGTCTTCTCACACACCAGAATAGTTGTATCGTCAACATAGCCCACCAAGCCAGGCCAAGGCTTCTGCACAACATCCCCCCCACCTATTCCTTAGACGATCCTCCACCATCCTATGAAAAGGATCCTGAAAACATGCAAACAATAGTTGTGATATTGGACAACCCTGCCGAAGACCCCGCTCCATGTTGACTCTCTCCCCCACACACCCATTGATTTGCACCCTTACCTTCGCTCACAAGTACAACTTTTTCTTCGCCAAACCCCTGTCTGAGGAGAATATCTCACAAAGCCCCTCTTTCCACCCTGTCATAAGCCCCAAAGCCAACAATGCCCCTCTTCCCCCTTCCATGTCCTCCAGGAACTCCTTTATGATCCGGTGGCCCTCGACCATTGACCTACCCGGCAACCCAAACTGAGACTCAAACACCACACTCCCCACAACACATTTAAGCCTATTCCCAAGAATTTTCACAAACAGCTTATAATCAGCACAAAGCAACGAAATGGCTCGGTAATCCTGAAGGGTACTCTGCTTTTTACCCTTCGGGACCAACATCACCACCACTGTTGCCTGCGATTCTCCAATCTTACCTCCATCTTCCATGGCTTTCATTAACCTTACTAGGAAACCCCTTAGCAGACACCAGTGTTGTACAAAATTCACTTGGTAAACCATCTATCCTAGGTGCCTTTCCTTTCGTCATGTCCATAAGGGCTCTCCATATTTCCTCCTCCTCAATGACCCCACCCAGTGCCTCCAGATCACTCCTCCCCAGTTTGCATAGCACATACTCACATAACTGCCCAAGAACCTCACCATCCACCCCACTACTTTTCTTGTACTCCTCAAACCATCTATCTACATACGCACTCATCCCTGTCGTTTCCCGTAATACCTGATGTTATGCAGAAATGTGGGATAGCTGGGGGGCTTGAGCCTGGTCTAAGGGCAAAGGTAAAAGTTACACACATCTCAAGCCCAAACCGACCACCCAGGGCTATCAAAGTCAAAACAGAAAGTGCTAAACCAGTATGTGTTACTTAAAGGGGTTGGTTAACAGAGGGTTAGGCAAAAATCCCAATTAGGAAAATATATCTATTTAATCACCATAACATAAAAACCTTACTTCTAAACGCCCAAATGAGGGTACACACAGCTGGCTGGAGGTTCAGCCACCATAACACTAGGCTTCCGTCAGCGTCAGGCCGTCATTACACTACAAACCTCATTTCTTACTTCATCACTCATCCCACAGCACCCTGATCATGTCAGAGCCTGGGTGAACATACAGGTAAGCCATATGAAAGCCTATGGCTTGAGTTGGATAAACAAAATGAGTGTACAACTACAAACTTAACTTAAATACACAGCATCTCCGACGCCAGCCTCTACACACCATGCTAACGTCACGTGACTCCCTCCCCACGCTTACTCTGCATACCCAAAAATCCTTGGAAAATAAATCATTAACACCATTTCTTTATAATTACAGTTAGAGTACTTTACAGTACTCCCAAATGCACATTACAAATTATAAAATTATTCTTTACAACTATAATATTCATATTATTATGGCACACTTCTCCACTATATGTACATTACAATGTCATGCAGAACCCTGCATAACACCCCCACCCCCAGACCATAGGTCTCACTCTGCTAGCGGGGTCCCAACGGACACCGCTAGGCAAAAAGAAAAAAAAAAAAAGAAAATAAGCCGCACATTAAGGTCTGAGGCAACTGGCAAAATGATAACTGGGGAATGACCACCATACAATCACGGTCTTTTGGTACTACAAATATGCAATATTTACAAACTGAGGTACTAGAGTGCAGACACATGAAACTCGTCGAACATAAAAGTGATCAAGTTCTATGCCCAACGAGCTCTCAGTCACACTCTTAGACAGCTGTTTTAGGAAAAGGCACCATTACAACACAGCGCTGGCCAGGCACTGGCGTTGATGCATTTTACCTAAATTACATCAAGCAAACTTATAAACAAGCAAGTAAACTTTGAACAAAAGCGCCCCTGAGGAATGCCGTTTTATGAAGTAACACCAAAGTTCAGTATGTTGCAAGGCAGACCAAACTGTAGGTGCTACCAAAAAAAAACTTTAAAACAGTAAGTACATTTTCCAGGAGTTCAAAGAAAAGAAAAACATATGTTACATGTTAAATTCTACGGAGAAAACAACATCACATTATCACTCCCATCTCACAGCAATCTTTAGTAAACAAAACTGGTTCCCCATGACACACCTCTGCGAGAATCAGGAGAGCACAGGAGAGGGGAAAAATATCAGGCCCCTAAAAACAACGGGTGGATAGGCACATAAATCTTGTTGGTAGGACTGCGGCCGTAAAACCCTGGAGTCATCACTGAAGACCCCCAAAAGGTGGACCTCCCAGGCCGTCACCTACATGTCATTCCAAGGACCCTGGAGTCACCCCAGCGGTGATTCAAAAAGGAAAAAATTGAAAAAGAGTCCTGGAGAACCAAAACACCTCGGATCAAAAGACATGACCCAAACAGTGGAGGGCATCACCGCCAGCCCCACAATCACTAAAACGTTAGGTCCAACAGTCCCTATACCAACATAAAACAGAGGCGAGGCATTCCAGCCAACACCTAAAAAAACGTAGCATACCTTACCTAGGCATGGCCTTTGATGTGACTACCCCCTAAATACACACACACTAGGGAATCCTGATACCTCCAGCTCCAGCTCAACCTGCCCTTCTCCTTTGGGTGGTCCAGAGTTCCATCTACTCGACTACCGCAAATCACTGCAAAATAAGAATAGATAAGTGATCTATACACTACATCGTGCACTTTAAACACAAGACAAGGTATTAGCAACCACATTCTCCGCTCCCTTCACATAATGAATCACAAGATTAAGAAGTTGGAGAAACAAGGCCCACCTTGTAAGTCTCTGATTGTGGTGCCTCATTAAGTGAAGGAAACGTAAAGGAATATCGTCACTATACACAGTTATAGGGTGAACTGAGGAAGATTTATGCACCTCAAAATGTTGCACTGCCAACACTAAAGTAAAAGCCTCCTTTTCTATGGAGGTATAACTTCTTCGGTGCCTGCTACTTTTTGCTGAGAAGCAGCCGAGTGGCATTACTTCTCCTGCTCTACCCTGCAACAAGACTGACCCAACCTCTGTATCATTTTGCAAAACCCGGGGTGGGTAACTCAGGATTACACATAAAAGACCTTGAGGGTTAATGGCATACAAAAGGTACATGCACAGAGATATTAAAGTTACAAATACGGGTGTGTCCTTGGCACACATGGTCGTGGGAAGCAGATGACGCACCCACTGTTCATTCACACAATTTGCATGTAGTTCATAAAGAGGAGACAAAACCTTATTTTTTAACTGTACCTGGCGGCAGTCAGTGCACGTTTTCAAGGTATCACCTAGTGTGAGACCAGTAAAAAACAATGTCCACCGACTCTCGCTGGATACAAACAGTCTCTAGAAATAAACACTTCACTTCCTTCAAGGAACCTATTTCACCCCAGCTTACATCATGCCAGGCCTGCTGATATTTCACAAATTCGGAGACCTCTACCTCATGGGGTTTAACATGGCCCCATTTTTCAGCATCCCAAAACTCTTTCACTAAGGTGAACCTTGGCTGAGCCAACACTTCAACCAGTCTTTCAGAAGATCCATTTCTTCCACAATCTCTTACAATTTTCCTGCTTACATTATCTTTCTCAGGGACTTTATCCATCATCATTTTGAAGTCACCACACAGTTCCATCATAGCCTTCCCAGGACCCGGTTCCAATGCCAATCCCATCTCTCCAGCTTCCAGAATGTATAGCACCACCTCATAGTCCCACGTCATCCTGGGCGGACTGGCAGACTGGTGCACTAGTGCCATCGACCTCATCTTAGCCAAGAATTTTCTGAAACCGAGAAAAAACACCGCTGGGGAAACATCACCAGCCTCACGTAGCACATGACTTAATGATTCCAGAGTGCTTCCCCACACGGTAATGAAAGGGAGGGGAATTCCCTCCTCCCAGTCCTTCTGGTACTGGGGAAAACAAATATGCATTGCCTTGAGAGACTGGGAAAACCATGGAGCTTTTCTTTGACTCCTAGGATGATATACATTGGTAAATTTAACCTCAAGTAGGCCTCTCAAAACTACATGACATTTCATAAAATATGACTTCTGGGTGATTTGTGCAAAGCCTAAGAGACAAAAATGTTTCACCAGAAATCTCAAAACCACACACACAAAATTATTCAGAAAGGGTACAGACTCTGGTAACCTGTTAGAAAAGGAATTTATTAATAAACACTGATTATTTAGCTCTCCCGTCTTAACACTGAAATGCCGTTCCTTCAGAATCTGTAAAAAATACTGAAAAAGACACTTTAATAGTTCTGCCGCGTCCACGTAAACACAGGTCCTCTTAAAAAGAGTCTTGCTCATTTGATCAACTCTGCAAAATAAACACTTGGTAAATTCGGGAACCACATCCTCTGCAACAGCTGATAAATGAATAGCGTTCCGGAGGTCACAACCTTCCCGGGCCTCACTCAGCTGCTGCAGAGTCAGGGGATTTTTTCCCACATCAGCACCAAGACCACTTCTCCAACCGAGTTCCGGTTGAGCCGGTTCATCACTGCTCAGAGTCTCCGGCAGGTCAGACTCAATGAACAGGCTCCCCATGCCCAAACCATCACCACAGTGTGCAGAAGGGTCACAGGGAGGCACAGCTCCTGCCTTCTTCCCCTGTTTAGTCCGAAAGCACATTGAAAAATTTTCAGGTACCGTTGCTCCAATTGGGTCATTACCACCTTGTAAAGCAGGGTCCTGCAAAACCAAACATTCCTCACTTTTGAGGAGTCCCACAACGTTGTTGCCTAGTAGAAGGTCAACTCCTGCGAAAGGTACATCTTCTGCAATACCTACAGGTAGGTACCCAGACTGGTACTCAGACTCTATCCATAACCTGTGCACTGGAGTCCTCACAGGGACTCCAGTTATCCCTTTAAGAAAAATGTCCAATCCGGTGTAGGTGTCATCCGACACTGGCAATACACCCCTGCGAAGCAAGGTGTATGTGCTACAAGTGTCCCTCAAAGACATAACACCCGTGACCCTACCTTCATTTTGGTGTAAGGCCACAGTAGACTTACTTGAATAGACCTTCATCCGAGAGTCAAAGACAGCTGGTCTTCTTTGGATACCTTGGGGCAAGACTGCAATGCAAGCCACATCATGTGTAATCGGTGTATTTACTGGAGAAGCATCTGCCGCAGCCTGGTCCCTAAGCATCTTTCGACAATATGGCTGCAGGTGGCCCTGTTTATTGCAATATGTACAGTTATAAGGTTTGAAGGCCCCCTGCCCATTTGACCTAGGTTGGATCCCTTGGTTCTGGGGAACTAGGCTCGTCCCACCTGTTCCTTGTAGTCCTGGACCTGTGACAGCTGACTTAAAACCTCCTCGAGTGGGTATGGGAAGGTTAGGGTTATTAAAACTCTTGTGGTTATTAGGCTGATAAATGGGTGGCTTAAACTTCTGAAATTTCTTATTCCTATTGGTGGGTGGAGAAAACTTACCATTATTAGTATGTGGGGTGTGGTAACTACTACCAAATTTTTGGTTAGCTAAAAATCTGTCACCCAGCTCTAAAGCATTATTAAAATCATCAAGATCCTTCTCCTCAAGATATGCCTTAAGGTCAGAAGGAACATTTCCCAAAAGATCCTCTAACAAAATTAAGGTAATTACACCTTCATAATTGCCTACCACCCCCTTTGAGCGACACCACCTATTTAGAAGTGACATCTTCTCCTTACCATATTCCACCAAAGACTGCCCTGACTGAAACTTTAGTCCTCTGAATTTCTGCCTGTACCTTTCCGGCAACATTTGATAAGCCAGTAAAACTACCTCTTTTAGCTTATGATAATCAGAAAAGGCAG
The DNA here is from genome assembly GCF_038502225.1 of Cherax quadricarinatus. Classification (NCBI taxonomy): domain Eukaryota; kingdom Metazoa; phylum Arthropoda; class Malacostraca; order Decapoda; family Parastacidae; genus Cherax; species Cherax quadricarinatus. The sequence continues at coordinate 33,686,997 of NC_091324.1, forward strand.
ATCCTTCTAAAGAACTAATAGCCTGTAACCCTTTACCAACTAATTGGGTTCTCGCTAATGTCGCCCATTCCTTTTCCGGCCAAACTTGGGATTTGGCCGTACTTTCAAATAACAGAAAAAACTGGTCTGGGTCTTTCTCTAGGAATTTGGGCACAAATTTTATGGCTTTATCCAAATGAAAAACATCTACTCTTGTGTCTGTATCTGGGCGAGAAGCAAGCTGCCTCTCTTTAGCTCTTTCTTGAGCCCTAAGCTCCTCTAAGGCTCTCTGTTCCTGGATCTTTGTGCGCTCAATCCTTAACCGTTCCTTTTCTTCTGCAACTAGGGTTAATTTCATTTGCAAAATTACTACTTCCTTATCCAGGTCCCAATCATGGGGATTTGATTCAATGTCACCTTCCAAATGCATGTCATCCTCAGAATTTTCACCAGTGTCAGCCATTTTGGGAAATAATAGCACCAAATCTTACTACCAGCCACAGAACTTACTGATATAAAATAATAAAGCACACAGCAAGGTACATATACTGAAGTAGTATATTCACAAGGAGTTGTCATGTGACTCCCTCAAATTAAACAGGATTGCACACAAAAAAAACCCTGGCAGAAAAAAAAATAAGAGCTACTGCACTTGCAAAGGTAAATTATTTCCAGAAATTTAGATGAGCATAACCCCCTAAAAATCAGCAAGATTGTACCTGCAAGGGTAAATTATGCACAAAATATCAAGTATTAATAACACCCTAAAAATCAACAATATGGTACAGAAAGGTAAATGATTTATAGAGTATTAATTAATAATAACACCCTAAAACCAGCAATGTTATACAGAAAGGTAAATTATTCACAGGGTATTAATTAATAATAACACCCTAAAAACTAGCAATATTGTACAGAAAGGTAAATTATTCACAGGGTATTAATTAATAATAACACCCTAAAAACTAGCAATATTGTACAGAAAGGTAAATTATTCACAGGGTATTAATTAACAATAACACCCTAAAAACTAGCAATGTTGCACACAAAAGTAAATTATTATTTTAGTTATAGTGAATAGTTATAGTGTTATAGTGAATGCTTCCTCTGACCAACCTAGTAAAGAATGATTATTGACTTTCCAGGTTGCAAACTTGAATTACCACATAAAATTTGATAATTCTCCCGGTCAGGCCCCCATGTTATGCAGAAATGTAGGATAGCTGGGGGCTTGAGCCTGGTCTAAGGGCAAAGGTAAAAGTTACACACATCTCAAGCCCAAACCGGCCACCCAGAGCTATCCCAGTCAAAACAGAAAGCGCTAAACCAGTATGTGTTACTTCAAGGGGTTGGTTAACAGAGGGTTAGGCAAAAATCCCAATTAGGAAAATATATCTATTTACTCATCATAACATAAAAACCTTAATTCTAAACGCCCAAATGAGGGTACACACAACAGCTGGCTGGAGGTTCAGCCACCATAACACTAGGCTTCCGTCAGCGTCAGGCCGTCATTACACTACAAACCTCATTTCTTACTTCATCACTCATCCCACAGCACCCTGACCATGTCAGAGCCTGGGTGAACATACAGGTAAGCCATATGAAAGCCTATGGCTTGAGTTGGATAAACAAAATGAGTGTACAACTACAAACTTAACTTAAATACACAGCATCTCCGACGCCAGCCTCTACACACCATGCTAACGTCACGTGACTCCCTCCCCATGCTTACTCTGCGTACCCAAACATCCTTGGTAAATAAATCATTAACACCATTTCTTTATAATTACAGTTAGAGTACTTTACAGTACTCCCAAATGCACATTATAAATTATAAAATTATTCTTTACAACTATAATATTCATACTATTATGGCACACTTCTCCACTATATGTACATTACGATGTCATGCAGAACCCTGCATAACACCTGACCATCTCGAAAAAAAACCACCAAAGAAATGACCGGTATTGTAGTCATTTGCTGTTTTACCTTCCGTCCTTGCAGCATGCAAGCCGATGGCTTGTCGCCCCAGAGTACTTCGTCCAACCCCACTTGTACCCGTACTGCTGCAAAATGCTCTTCTTGCAAATCCCTTATCTTGTCCTTCATCATTTGTATTTCCTCCATGGGGTAAACCCCTGCCACCACCCTCCCTCAATGTAACAATCCCGTAATCTAGATTCTAAATAATTTGACAAACCATATCGCAATTGATTAATGTGTTTCCCCTCCCTCATATAAAATTGACATATTCTTACCTTAGCCACACTATCCCACCATCCTACCACATCCTCCTCAGTCCTACCCTCTGCACAGAGCTGTTCCCAAAATACTGCAAAACCTTCCACTCCCTCCCCATCCTCCAAAACCATCGTATTCAGTTTCCAATAGCTTTCTTGCTTACGAGCCAAAGCTTCCCACCCCACCTCCACTATTAACGCATCATGATCGGAAGACAACATCTCAATAGTTTTAAAAAACTCTACCAAAACCCTCTGAGATAAATATATCCTCTCCAAATGAGCCGCATATTCACGCCTTATAAAAGTATGTTCCACCTCCCACAGACCTCCCCCTAAAGCATCACGTAACTGATGATCTCTAAACAGGCCCCCTAAGATTGAGGAAAGATATCCCTTCTCCTCTGGGTTCCAGGTCTGCCCTCTTAACTACACAGTTCCAATCTCCCCTCACAATCGCCACAGACGGTAACGTGCGTCGGAAGTACACAAGTTCCTCCCACACAAAATCCATCTTTACTTTCACTTCACTTTCTGCTGGGGCATACACACACACAAATGCCACTCTCTCTCCCATCCACCATCCTTCCATGCATAATACTCTCTCTCTCCCCCTCCCCCTCCTCCTTCCCTCTCCCCTGGGAGTCCTCAAAATGGACTTCCACCTCTATCACCCTGAATTCGCCTCCATGTCCTTCCATGACACTCGCACTGTCCATCACAGGTGCCACCTGGTCCTCCCTCCTCCCTCACACACCTCCTTCTGCCCCGATCCCAGGTTCCTGCTCGCTGCGACTCTCCAGACTCTCCACCACCGTAGACTGTAACATAGCCTGTAACACCGTCGCCAACTCCTCCTCGATAGCTTTCACTTCTGCGCCCACTTGCACCTTCTCACTCGACAACTGTACTGTCAATGGGCTGGGTGCTTCATGAATCTCCACGTCCCCTTCCGATACCACAGGAGGAGCCACCACCTCTTCACTCCTCATGCGACCATGCCCTCCTCCTTGCCTCTGTTCTTCCTCAGGCATCGTTTCCTCATGCACAGGTGCTCTGCCTCTTGCCGGCCCAGGAGCCCAATTCTGCTTGCCACAATCTGCCACCATATGGGCATATTCGCCACAGAGTCGGCACGTGCGCCTCTGCCCGGCATACACCACCATTACCTGGGTTTTAAGCTCCTTGAGATATACATATGAGGGTATAGGATGTCTCGCCGTCATCTTAAGATTGAAAGTACCCTCCAGAAATCCTGCATAAGCTCCTTTTACCCATTTTCTAGGTTGGGCTAGATGTACAGTCCCATATCTTTCGAAAACACTTCTGATATCCGCTTCATCAGCCTCAAAAGGCACGTTACGGAGCTTGACCCATGAATAATGTCTTGATACATCCGTCAACCTGACCCTCACTGCCGGTGTTACGTTAATGCAGACATCTTGGTAACGATCCACCAACACCTCGTACACTTGAGCTGTTAGCACTTTCACGAATATTCTATAAACACCATTTAGTGCCACTCCATATAAATCCTCGTCTCTGATGCCGTATGTCTCTCTTATAATTTTGGGCAATAACACCTCGACTGATGTAGGCGTTAAAGTCCCACTAATGAGCTCAATGCTGACAGTATTCACTCTCCGGCGCACACCTAGTGCCATATTGTTTACTCAGTAGCTCGTCTGGGTAAACAGTAGAAGGGTGCAAAGCACGACCGCTCTCTACCTCATCCAGGCAGCGAATAAATGATCAAGAACTAGCATGTTTCCTCTCATTCACTGGTCTGACTGAATCTTGTTAAGCCATATCTCAACACTTTATCAACCACGTTCAGTGCTGTAGTTTAGTAGAATTTACCCTTATTCTAATCCATATTTTCATAACTGTTAGTGAATAACGGTAATTAATTCCCAGCTACTTAAGACACCAAAGGCGTTATTCAAGGTGCTAATCCAGGTACTTAAGTGTTTACATTCGTCTCTCAACCTGCAGGCTGGGAGGACGCTTTCTGAGGGTCTCCTGCTTACACCTGGTGGAGAACCGTGTACAAAAGGGGTTGTGGCAAGTGCCCAGCATATGGGTAGGGCATGGGGGGTGGGAGTCTTGGGAAATCAACTGTCAAAGAAGGTCAGTGTAATGTACGTGTGGGAATGGGAAAGACCCACATACATAGAGGAAAACCTCCTTTTATGAATTCAAGCATGTTACCCTCAACGTAAATGGCCTCTGGGCGGAGGTTAAGTGTGTATGGATTGAGTGGTTTTTGCGCAGGTACGCTGTGGACGTATGTTTCATACAAGAACACAATTATAAGTTTGGGCGAGAGTTACGGTTAAAAGGTTAAAAGGCTATGCTATCGAATGTATGTTAGCAGTTCTTTAAAATTTAAGGGTGGGGTAGCTATAGCGGTGAAGGAGTCCAGCCCTTGGCGTGTCTTGAGATGAGAGGAGGGGGGAGGTGGGAGGGTGGTGAGGGTAGATGGGTACTGGGGTGAGGTGAGGGTTTGTTTTATTGGAGTTTACATGCCTGTGGAAAGCAACTCTAAAGTTAAAATAGATTTCGTGAGGGAGGCTTTAACGTTTTACACTCGGGGCTTGCCTTTAATTATGGTCATGGATGGGGATTGGAATTGCGTTATCCGTCATGGCGATGTTGAGCTGAGGGGGGCGGGGTGCGTTTTACCTGTCTTAAGGAATCTGCTGGAGATGCAGGGGTTTATGATGTGGTGGGGCTGGGTGTGTGGGGGTGGAGCACACGTTTGTCCACAGGGGCTATGCGGCCCATCTGGATAGACTTTATGTAACACAAGGAATTCGAGTTGGGCACATACAGACCTTTGATGTGGGGTTTTCAGACCACAGAGCAGTGCTAGCGGACTTGGACTGGGATGGAATGATCCGGGTTTATCCAGGTTATTGGAAACTGAACATGCGGCTATTGGAGGGGGAGGGGGATGGGTCCACTTTTCAGGATTGGTTGAAGAATCTCTGGGAAACGTGACGGGCAGGTGAATGTTTGTTGGAATGGTGGGAAACGCGCGCCAAACCCGGAATAGCATGTTATAGGAAGCAGGGGAAGGAGGAGGTGAGGTGGAGGTATGGGCTACAAAACTATCTGGAGGGGCAGCTAAATGATTGCTATGTGGGGGGCGGGAGTAGTAGGTATGACGACATTGAACATCTCTTTAGTCGACTTGCAGAAATTCACAATGAACGTTTCAATGTGGTTAGAGTCAGAGCAGGTATGGAAGAGGTGCTATCGGGTGACAAACCTTCGGGTTGTGCCTTGCGCAAATTCAGGGTCAGACACAGGCGTCGTCCCTCTTGCAATTGGAAGTATGCACAGGTCTGGGTGGTTACCTGCCAGGTCAAGTACTCCGCACCATGGACAGCATGAGTTTTTAGGCTGATCTTTGGTTTGGGGAAAAGCTACGGTGGGGAGTAGGGGGGGGTTAATGCGGGTGGCCTGGTGGGGAGGGATTTCAGAAAAGTTATAAGTGACAGGGATAGAACGGTACTAGAAGGTAGAATTCGAGTGGAGGAGGTAGAGGAGGCGATTTTTAGTATGAGTAAAGGAAAGGCACCAGGTATAGATGGCATTCGAGTGATTTTTATAGGGCGCATTGGGGAAGTATTAAGCATTGTTTGGTTGATGTACTGAATTGCATGCTCACGGAGGGGAGGTTAGGTATGTCACAAAGTACGAGGGTAGTTGTGCTGGTGCCCAAAAAGGGAGGGGGGAGGGGTCCGAGTGCATATAGAGAGGACTATAAAATCTTTAGGAAACAGGATGAGAAAGGTTATGGGGTCGGTTATTCACGAAGGACAGCTAAGCATACCAGGTAGGAGCATTAGGGAAGGATATGTATGTATTAGGGAGTTTTGGGGGGAATGTCAAGGGGGGGTGTCCTTGGGCTTGATTGGCAAAATGCTTACGACTGTGTTGATAGAGATTTATTGAGGCTTATTTTACTGAAGCAGGGCTTTGGAGAGGGGATTGTAAGATGGGCTGATACTTTGTATTCCTCGTCTATGGTACGAGTACAGGTAAACGGTAAATTAGGGCAGCCGGTCCGTATGGAAAGGGGTTTGAGGCAAGGGTGCCCCCTCTCCCAGCTGCTTTTTGCTTGTATGCAAAACCCCTTTTATGAGCTGGTGGATGGTGGTTTGGGGCGTGGAGCGCTGAGCAGTGACTGTGCAGTGCGTGTGGTCGGGTACATACATGATACCACAATTTTGTTGAAAGGGGAGGAGGACTTGCAGACCGTGGGATGGATTGTTGAGTATTATGGGGCAGAGACTGGCATGTGCGTCAATAGGGCAAAATCAAAATTATTGGAGGTGGGAACTGCAGAGAAGGGTCTTAAATTATGTTCGGGTTTTGGGAGAGCTTGGTTAAGTTGGGAGGTTGTCATGACTCATGTTTTTCGTGGGGGTTTAAGTCTCTTGGCTTTGGGGCCATGGGTGAAGGCCATCTATGTAAAGCAGAGGTTCCTCGGGGCTGGCGGTGAGAGAGGCATCCGGGTGGGTCAGGTAATGATCGAAATACGAAAATGGTGGAGTTGCAGGGGATTAATAGAGTGTGAGGACATGTTGCATTTGTTGTTAAAGTTGAGAAATGCGCAACAGATCCGGGTGGGGCAAATGGTCAGCATATGTTGTCATAGGGATATTGTGCAGGGATTGTCTGTTTTTCCGCTGTATAATTGGGGGGAAATATGGGACGGGTTTTGCAAACTTAAGTTGGCACCGAGGGTTCGTGAATTGGTGTACAGATTTGTCATGGGGATTTTAGCATCAAAATCGGTCTTAAGTAGGATGGGTTTGGTAAGGGAGGCGGATTGCTTACGTAGCAGTCTAGAAGAAACAGCTTTTCACACGGTCTACTTTTGTGATAACTATCTCATCCTTATGGGCCTTAACATTGAACGTTAGCAGAGTATCAAGTGAGGTACGAAGAGCAATAATGTACGTGGTGGCTGATTTCCTGTATATCTCGTGGGGTTTGTGGGAAACCGGGGGATCAGTTAGGATCAGGGCATTTGCGGCAGGCATCTACAGAACGTCTTGTAGAAATAAACTCATATATGGTAGAAGTTGGGATAATAGTTTTCCTGCAAACTATCGGAGTCTTACTGTTCAAAGGTTGCTGCAACTGGGGGTGGGGTAAGGCAACGAGAGGCTGGACTCCCCCCGTGGTAGCACCAAACGGTATGTTCGAGGGTTCAGGGTAGAGGGCGGGATTTAGTGAGTGGCGTGTATGTATTATGGATGGTTGCGTGCGTCTGTGTGTATGGATGTGGCGTTGTGTGGCACTGAGATCTTGGATTAACACTAAAATGGTCATGCATCTCGATAATACAGAAAAAATACAATATTTTGGAACATGTTCCAGCCTCTTGCAAGACTGAACAGGTTCCCGACTATGGGCGGGGCTTGGTGAAGTATGTTGGGTCTTTCCTGGGATTCCCGTTGGGTATTTGTTTAGTCAAATGTAAGTGGATGTCATGCTGTTATCACCCCTAAAAGTAAAACGTTATACTGGCCTTTTAGGGTAATGCTCATAAGCATACCTTTGGTGATGTTTGAAAACTTTTCATGAAAGGCAATAAGTTTCATTTGCCTAAGATTGTTTTGTATATGTAGTAGCGGTCACCGCTGTAGGGAGAGGGGGGTTGGGATGTATAATGTCCTATATTGGGCATTCAAGTTCCTTGGGCAGCACGTTTTTGCGGGGTAATATGTTGCTCTGTCACCGGTGATATAACATGTAATTTTTTTATCACTCACGGTGCATATAGTCAGTTAATGTTGAAATAAGCACCTTTTACTAATATCACTGTATACAAGCAAGGTATATCTTTTGTGGATTTATAATTAGTTTAAGAAACTAGGTAGGGGGTTGGTCGGGGTATTATGTGTCTTAGTGTTTCTTTGTAAGTGATCATACATTCTAGATCTGTAAAAGTCTTATGTTAATCAAAGATGAGGAGATACTTGTGCCTCCTCCCATGGGAGACTTAGGTCTCAGACACTCCCAAGAGAGGGAGCCAAGGCCGGGCCACCACTTGGAAAAGGTCCGGGCCGGGAGAATACCGGCGAATCTTTAATAATAAAAAATAAGTTTCCTACACGATATGAATAAGAGTGCCTGGTTTTGGATTATTTAGCTATTTTGTGTTTAAGGTGTGTCCTATGTTTTGTTATATATATGTTGTTGTCTAATATAATGTTTCACGTTTCTTGTTTTTAAGTCAATTATGTATACAATACATGTAAAAAAACTTAAGTGTTTTATTCTGTCTTATTTTATACTTGAAACCATTACTTTTAACTTTGAAATAATCAAGGTGCTAAAGTGTTTTATTTTAATTTTCAGTAGCTCCATTACTTTTTTTTATATATAAATTAACTATCTTAGTTCATAAGTTCATAATTTGTAGTGGTTTAACTATCTTAGTTCATAAGTTCATAATTGTTAGTGGTTTAACATCATTGGTTTGGTCTTCATGTTCTTTAATAATTGTGACGGCTATTTCTCCACGTACCCCTTATGAATGTAAGTATCGATCCTGATATCAACCTCTTATTGAACAGCAAACAGTAGCCATTACTACACTGCTAGTCAGGCTAATACCCTTCTCAGTGTCAGCAAGAACATTACAGTCTTCAACTACAATGTTAGATCATTGAGTAAACACTATGATGACCTCATTGCATTACTTAAGTCTCTAAATGCTATTATAACTTTCATTATACTTACTGAAACCTGGCTCAGACAAGATCTGACAAGCACTGCCATCTATTACCCTGATGAACTAGAATTCATTGTCCTCATTGTTCCCAGGCCGTGTTGACCTGCTGTGCAGACGCTCCTGCTTAAGTTGGTTTTCCTGCGCAATTTTCCTGTTTTGAGCAATCAAAATGGCAGACAGATGTGGACACCGGGTAAATATTGTCTGTGTGGAGCTGGTACATGGTACCCTGAGTAGTTCTACAATGCAGGTGCTTCTGCCAAGTATCATCCGCGATGTGTACGGCATACCAAACGACGAGCTGTATGGTGTAGCAGTAAATGGAGTGTCGAGGATCTTCATCAAGTTCATGAGTGCTGGGTTTTACTCCAGCATAGTCGACGCGTTTCAAGAAAAGAGGATGACCGTTAATTCTGCAGTGGAGGTCTGCCTACATGACGTATCAAGCTATGTAACGTGGGTGAAGGTGAGAAATGTCCCCTTTGAGGCCTTGGAATATGATGTTGTGGAGGTATTCCGTAGATATGGCAAGATCCATTCGGCAGAGTTGGGAGTGTGGAAGGATGGGCCTTATATAGGGCTGCCAGAGGGATCTTTCGCCTTGAAGATGACATTGAGACAGCCTATACCATCGTACGTTCTGATGGAAGAGTTCAGAACACAGGTTTATGTATATTATGCAGGACAACGCAGGACATGTAGGCTGTGTGGCCCAATGTCATCAAAGGCAAGGACAGAGGGAACAGGCGCCAACAACGGTGGAACAACAGATGGGCTCTTTGGCACCTGGGACAGGTGACGCTGCAGGCCAGGCATCTGGAAGTTGGAGTGAAGAAGTAGACAGAGAGGAGTGGGAGATGGGAGCGTGAGAACTGTGAGAACTGTGTCTGAGCGAACATCTACGGATGCCTTTGTTGACAGGAGTGACTTACAGCAGGATGGTCTGTTGGACGAGGTCTTGAAAGACTTCCTGGGGGAGGTGGAAGCCAGTCAGGAAGGGGAGAAGGATGGGAGGGCATTGGTGGGGGTAACAGCTGCACAGGAGTGTGAGGACACCTTGTGCAACGAGAGTAAGCAGCACACGGTGGTGGTTGAGGTGCACCAGAAGGACATGGATGCTGAGGCAACGTGTGGAGGAGGCGGCTCACATAAGCGAGCAGCTGGGACGTCTGATATGGAAGATATCTTAACGCCAGGGCAGAGATTATTTGGAATGTCAGCTGAATGAGTGTTATGAGGAGGGAGGGGGGAGGCAGTAAGGAACCGTGGAGCAACTTAGAGGTAGATTGGCGGAAATACATAGTGACAGATTTGATGTGGTGTGTGTGAGGGCAGGATTGGAGGCTGTATTGTGGGGGGATAAACCTTCAGGAAGTGTTTTAAGACGTTTTAGGTTAAGGCAGAAGGAGTCAACTATTTTGCAATTAGAAGTGAGTGAGGATATGGGTGGATATCATAAGGGTCAGGTGCTTACTACTACAGAAGGCATGAGTAATTATGCTGATTTCTGGTTTCGAGAGAAATGGAGAAAAAGGGGGAGGGTGATGCTTTTGAGGAAGTGTTGGAGGGGGGGTGTGGGTTAGGGCAGAAAGTGGAGGAGGGGATGGAGATGGGAGGAGCGATTAGTGTGGGGGAAGTTGAGGAGGCAGTGTTTAGCATGAGTACTGGAAAAGCGCCAGGCATTGATGGGATTTCAAATGATTTTTATAGAGTTCATTGGGATCATATTAAGACTTGTCTGGTGGAGGTCATGAATTATATGCTGCGGGAGGGAAAGCTAAGTCAGACACAAAGCATTGGAGTGGTGGTGTTGGTTCGCAAAAACCAAGTGGGGAGTGTTTTAAGTGCGTATAGAGCTCTTTCGCTAATGTGTTCTGACTACAAGTTTTTTTGCAAAGGTATTAAGTAATAGGATGAAGAAGGTAACTGGTCGGGTTGTACATAGGGGTCAGATGGGTATACCAGGATGAAGTATGAGAGTTGGGCATCGGTGCATAAGGGACTTTTTGGAGGGTTGCGAGGGGGAGAGGACTTTTGGGTATTGATTGGGAGAATGAATATGACTGTGTGAATAGAAAATTTTTGAGGGCTTGTTTGTTGCATCTGGGGTTTGGACTGGGAGTGGCGCGGTGGGTCGATACACTATACTCATCGGCAATGGTAAGGGTCCAAGTTAAAGGCAGATTGGGAAGGCTGGTTAAAATGGAGAGGGGATTATGGCAGGGGTGCCCTCTTTCTCAAATTCTGTTTGCATGCTGCATGCAGCATCCATTCTATGGGTTCGTTGAGGGGGTGGGGGCATTAAATGGGGAGAGGGAAGGGTGCTTAGGCATTGAGGGGTATGTGGATGATACCACTATCCTGGTAGAAGGGGTTGAGGGATTGCGTACGGTGGGGAGGGTGTTGGGGATTTTTGGGGAGGCATCTGGCATGAAAGTAAATTGGGCGAAATCGTGTTTACTGGAGGTGGGTGCTTGGGTGGGGGGGGCTTGGGGTTGGAGTTTGGATGGGCAGTGGTGGATAATTTGAAGATTTGTGGAGTTTTATACATGGTGAATGCGCAGGAGGCTAGGCAGGTAAATTCAGAGCGGGCGGTTGAGAAAGCAGTGAGTAGATTAAGGGGTTTATGGGCGGGAGATGTCACATTACAGCAGAGGGCGGTAATAGTTAATTCGCTGGTTTATAGTAAGGTTTGGGGTATAGCAGAAGTGTATCCTTTGAGCACACAGGACGTACAAGAAATACAGAGACAAACTTACGTTATGTTTGGGGTTTTGGGAGGGCATGGCTGAGCAAGGAAGTGGTGATGTCGAATGTGCGCAGAGGGGGCGTGGGTCTTTTAGCTTTGGAGCCGAGGGTGAAAGCCATATATGTAAAACAGAGATTCGTCAGGGCTGGAGGGAAAAGAGGGGTTAGAGTGGGGAAGGTGATGGGGAATGTGCGGAGATGGTGGGGAGGTAAAGAGTTAATTGAATGTGAAGATATCCTGAGGGTTTTGTTATTGGTTAAAGATGTGGTGCGACTTAAAGTGGGACGTTTGGTATCATTGAGTGGGAGGACGTAAACCCTGCAGGGCATATCGGTCTATCCATTGTATGATTGGGGGACGATATGGGAAGACTTCCGAAGGCTCAGGTTAATGCCTAGGGTACGCGAGTTGGTATACAGATTCATGATAGGGATCCTAGCTTCGAAAGCAGTTTTGAGTTCAATGGGTTTGGTGAGGGAACCGTCCTGCAATCAGTGTGGTGAGCTGGAAACGGCATTTCATGTGGTTTATTTTTGTGAAGAACTGAGGGAGGTACAGATGTGGTTGGCGAGGGTTTTTTGTCTGCTGGGTGGGGGTAATGTAGAGACCCTGTGAGCTTTAACATTAGAGGTGAAAGGGGTATCAAGGGAGGTAAAAAGGGCGATTACGTATGTGGTAGTGGATTTTCTGTATATTTCCTGGGGAATGAGAGATGCTGGGGGTAGGATTCTAATTAAGGCAATTGCGACGCATATATATAGGACTGCTGCTAGGAGCAAACTTACTTATGGGAGTCAGTGGGGAGCTTGTTTTCCAGAGAATTACAGAGAGCTTACAGTCAGTCGTCTCCTGCAATTGGCGCAGTGATAACCATGTAGGGGACTGGTTTTCTTTGGTAGTCGGGTTTTCACGGGTTTTAGGTGGTGGTGGTGTGCATGGGAATGGTTTTAGCGTATGACATGGGTGCATGGTATGAAGTGTAACGGATTATGGTAGGGTGGTAACTTGTCTGATTCCAGTGTGTGAGGTTTTTTCTTCCGGTTATGAATGTATAATTCAAGGCCTTGGTAAATACTTAGGCTGTTAATAATACTAAATAACATGCAGTATGTAATTCTAGGTTTTGGGTGATTCCAATGTTATAGAGTATGTTCACTGCAGAGACCGTGTAATTGGTGGGGTTTTTTAATTACGAATAAAAAGTTTTATGTTGATTTTGTGTACAAAGTTTTATAAATAATATTTCATTTTGTATTCACATAGCTTGTTTTTTAACACTTTGTGTAATGGTGCAACGTTTAGTTGGTGTTGCAGGGATGGCACAAGAACACCTGGATGCTCAAGTGTTGCTGCAGGGATGGCACAAGAACACCTGGGTGCTCAAGTGTTGTTGCAGGGATGGCACAAGAACACGTGGGTGCTCAAGTGTTGTTGCAGGGATGGCACAAGAACACCTGGGTGCTCAAGTGTTGTTGCAGGGATGGCACAAGAACACCTGGATGCTCAAGTGTTGCTGCAGGGATGGCACAAGAACACCTGGATGCTCAAGTGTTGTTGCAGGGATGGCACAAGAACACCTGGGTGCTCAAGTGTTGTTGCAGGGATGGCACAAGAACACCTGGGTGCTCAAGTGTTGTTGCAGGGATGTCACAAGAACACCTGGGTGCTCAAGTGTTGCTGCAGGGATGGCACAAGAACACCCGGGTGCTCAAGTGTTGTTGCAGGGATGGCACAAGAACACTGGATGCTCAAGTGTTGTTGCAGGGATGGCAAAAGAACACCTGGGTGCTCAAGTGTTGTTGCAGGGATGGCACAAGAACACCTGGGTGCTCAAGTGTTGCTGCAGGGATGGCACAAGAACACCTGGGTGCTCAAGTGTTGTTGCAGGGATGGCACAAGAACACGTGGGTGCTCAAGTGTTGTTGCAGGGATGGCACAAGAACACCTGGGTGCTCAAGTGTTGTTGCAGGGATGGCACAAGAACACCTGGGTGCTCAAGTGTTGTTGCAGGGATGGCACAAGAACACCTGGGTGCTCAAGTGTTGTTGCAGGGATGGCACAAGAACACCTGGATGCTCAAGTGTTGCTGCAGGGATGGCACAAGAACACCTGGATGCTCAAGTGTTGTTGCAGGGATGGCACAAGAACACCTGGGTGCTCAAGTGTTGTTGCAGGGATGGCACAAGAACACCTGGGTGCTCAAGTGTTGTTGCAGGGATGGCACAAGAACACGTGGGTGCTCAAGTGTTGTTGCAGGGATGGCACAAGAACACCTGGGTGCTCAAGTGTTGTTGCAGGGATGGCACAAGAACACCTGGGTGCTCAAGTGTTGTTGCAGGGATGGCACAAGAACACCTGGGTGCTCAAGTGTTGTTGCAGGGATGGCACAAGAACACCTGGGTGCTCAAGTGTTGCTGCAGGGATGGCACAAGAACACCTGGGTGCTCAAGTGTTGTTGCAGGGATGGCACAAGAACACCTGGGTGCTCAAGTGTTGTTGCAGGGATGGCACAAGAACACCTGGGTGCTCAAGTGTTGTTGCAGGGATGGCACAAGAACACCTGGGTGCTCAAGTGTTGTTGCAGGGATGGCACAAGAACACCTGGGTGCTCAAGTGTTGTTGCAGGGATGGCACAAGAACACCTGGGTGCTCAAGTGTTGTTGCAGGGATGGCACAAGAACACCTGGGTGCTCAAGTGTTGTTGCAGGGATGGCACAAGAACACCTGGATGCTCAAGTGTTGCTGCAGGGATGGCACAAGAACACCTGGATGCTCAAGTGTTGTTGCAGGGATGGCACAAGAACACCTGGGTGCTCAAGTGTTGTTGCAGGGATGGCACAAGAACACCTGGGTGCTCAAGTGTTGTTGCAGGGATGTCACAAGAACACCTGGGTGCTCAAGTGTTGCTGCAGGGATGGCACAAGAACACCCGGGTGCTCAAGTGTTGTTGCAGGGATGGCACAAGAACACTGGATGCTCAAGTGTTGTTGCAGGGATGGCACAAGAACACCTGGGTGCTCAAGTGTTGTTGCAGGGATGGCACAAGAACACCTGGGTGCTCAAGTGTTGCTGCAGGGATGGCACAAGAACACCTGGGTGCTCAAGTGTTGTTGCAGGGATGGCACAAGAACACCTGGGTGCTCAAGTGTTGCTGCAGGGATGGCACAAGAACACCTGGGTGCTCAAGTGTTGTTGCAGGGATGGCACAAGAACACCTGGGTGCTCAAGTGTTGTTGCAGGGATGGCACAAGAACACCTGGGTGCTCAAGTGTTGTTGCAGGGATGGCACAAGAACACCTGGGTGCTCAAGTGTTGTTGCAGGGATGGCACAAGAACACCTGGGTGCTCAAGTGTTGTTGCAGGGATGGCACAAGAACACCTGGGTGCTCAAGTGTTGTTGCAGGGATGGCACAAGAACACCTGGATGCTCAAGTGTTGCTGCAGGGATGGCACAAGAACACCTGGATGCTCAAGTGTTGTTGCAGGGATGGCACAAGAACACCTGGGTGCTCAAGTGTTGTTGCAGGGATGGCACAAGAACACCTGGGTGCTCAAGTGTTGTTGCAGGGATGGCACAAGAACACCTGGGTGCTCAAGTGTTGTTGCAGGGATGGCACAAGAACACCTGGGTGCTCAAGTGTTGTTGCAGGGATGGCACAAGAACACCTGGGTGCTCAAGTGTTGTTGCAGGGATGGCACAAGAACACCTGGGTGCTCAAGTGTTGTTGCAGGGATGGCACAAGAACACCTGGGTGCTCAAGTGTTGCTGCAGGGATGGCACAAGAACACCTGGGTGCTCAAGTGTTGTTGCAGGGATGGCACAAGAACACCTGGGTGCTCAAGTGTTGTTGCAGGGATGGCACAAGAACACCTGGGTGCTCAAGTGTTGTTGCAGGGATGGCACAAGAACACCTGGGTGCTCAAGTGTTGTTGCAGGGATGGCACAAGAACACCTGGGTGCTCAAGTGTTGTTGCAGGGATGGCACAAGAACACCTGGGTGCTCAAGTGTTGTTGCAGGGATGGCACAAGAACACCTGGGTGCTCAAGTGTTGTTGCAGGGATGGCACAAGAACACCTGGATGCTCAAGTGTTGTTGCAGGGATGGCACAAGAACACCTGGATGCTCAAGTGTTGTTGCAGGGATGGCACAAGAACACCTGGGTGCTCAAGTGTTGTTGCAGGGATGGCACAAGAACACCTGGGTGCTCAAGTGTTGTTGCAGGGATGTCACAAGAACACCTGGGTGCTCAAGTGTTGCTGCAGGGATGGCACAAGAACACCTGGGTGCTCAAGTGTTGTTGCAGGGATGGCACAAGAACACCTGGGTGCTCAAGTGTTGTTGCAGGGATGGCACAAGAACACCTGGGTGCTCAAGTGTTGTTGCAGGGATGGCACAAGAACACCTGGGTGCTCAAGTGTTGTTGCAGGGATGGCACAAGAACACCTGGGTGCTCAAGTGTTGTTGCAGGGATGGCACAAGAACACCTGGGTGCTCAAGTGTTGTTGCAGGGATGGCACAAGAACACCTGGGTGCTCAAGTGTTGTTGCAGGGATGGCACAAGAACACCTGGGTGCTCAAGTGTTGTTGCAGGGATGGCACAAGAACACCTGGGTGCTCAAGTGTTGTTGCAGGGATGGCACAAGAACACCTGGGTGCTCAAGTGTTGTTGCAGGGATGGCACAAGAACACCTGGGTGCTCAAGTGTGAATGGCTCTGGGTATGGAGGTGCATGTGTGTAAATGTAGTGTGTGGTGTAATGCTCTCAGAGTTAAGAAAGCTCCCTGTGTTTGGAGTTATTATGAGGAAATCATGATAAGTAGTAAAGTAAAATGGTGTCTAGGGTTAATTTATCTTCATGGCTTAGTTCATAATATATCAGATGAACAATTTAGTGGTTATTAAAAAACTCTCATGTATAGTAAAATTTCAGTTTTCTTAGGGAAATACAATAATGTAAATACTTTTTGGGGTGGTGAGACACTCCATTGTCAAAATAGTACTGTAACTTTTGATGAACTCTAGTAACAGTTTGTATATATGCCAATCTGTTGGTGATACTAGTTATTTTACTTCGGGGTGAAGGGGGGATATTTTAGTAAAAAAATTCTATGCCTGGATCAGTACCATCAAATTTATCGGTAATCGAGACAAGTGTAATGAAATATAAAATTAACAGTGTTATAGAATCAGTTATGGCATTTGTAAGTTGGTATTCCTGTACAAACAAGGACTGGAATTTTTTTTACTTCATTTGATAAGATAAGCCATGATTTGTCTAATTTGTGGCCATTTACTGTTATGGTTACGTTTTTTAGATAATGTGGTTATGTTTTTAAAATTGTGTAGAGGTGGGGGTGGGGGGGTGTTTAAGGCAGCACAGGTTCTTATTTCTGCATGTTGCAGGTATTGAGTGATATTTATGAGCCGTGAAGCGGGTGTTAGTTACATTAGTGGATCTGGGAGGTTTCAGGACTCCGACGGTCCATCTCATGATGTGTGTGACATGGATCTGGGAGGCTTCTGGACTCCGACGGTCCGTCTCATGATGTTTGTGACGTGGATCTGGAAGGCTTCTGGACTCCGACGGTCCGTCTCATGATGTTTGTGAGCTGGATCTGGGAGGCTTCAAGACTCTGACGGTCCGTCTCATGATGTTTATGACGTGGATCTGGGAGGCTTCTGGACTCCGATGGTCCATCTCATGATGTTTGTGAGCTGGATCTGGGAGGCTTCAAGACTCCGACGGTCCGTCTCATGATGTTTGTGAGGTGGATCTGGGATGCTTCTGGACTCCGACGGTCCGTCTCATGATGTTTGTGACGTGGATCTGGGATGCTTCTGGACTCCGACGGTCCGTCTCATGATGTTTGTGAGCTGGATCTGGGAGGCTTCAAGACTCTGACGGTCCGTCTCATGATGTTTATGACGTGGATCTGGGAGGCTTCTGGACTCCGATGGTCCATCTCATGATGTTTGTGAGCTGGATCTGGGAGGCTTCAAGACTCCGACGGTCCGTCTCATGATGTTTGTGAGGTGGATCTGGGAGGCTTCAAGACTCCGTCGGTCCGTCTCATGATGTTTATGACTTGGATCTGCGGGGCTTCTGGACTCCGACGGTCCATCTCATGATGTTTGTGATGTGGATCTGGGAGGCTTCAAGACTCCGACGGTCCGTCTCATGATGTTTGTGACATGGATCTGGGAGGCTTCTGGACTCCGACGGTCCGTCTCATGATGTTTGTGAGCTGGATCTGGGAGGCTTCAAGACTTCGACGGTCCGTCTCATGATGTTTGTGACATGGATCTGGGAGACTTCAAGACTCCGACGGTCCGTCTCATGATGTTTGTGAGCAGGATCTGGGAGGCTTCTGGACTTCGACGGTCCGTCTCATGATGTTTGTGACATGGATCTGGGAGACTTCAAGACTCCGACGGTCCGTCTCATGATGTTTGTGAGCTGGATCTGGGAGGCTTCTGGACTTCGACGGTCCGTCTCATGATGTTTGTGACATGGATCTGGGAGACTTCAAGACTTCAACGGTCGGTCTCATGATGATTGTGATGTGGATGTGGGAGGCTTCAGGACTCCGTCGGTCCGTCTCATGATGTTTGTAAGGTGGATCTGGGAGGCTTCAGGACTCCGACGGTCCGTCTCATGATGTTTGTGAGGTGGATCTGGGAGGCTTCAGGACTCCGACGGTCCGTCTCATGATGTTTGTGAGGTGGATCTGGGAGGCTTCAGGACTCCGACGGTCCGTCTCATGATGTTTGTGAGGTGGATCTGGGAGGCTTCAGGACTCCGACGGTCCGTCTCATGATGTTTGTGAGGTGGATCTGGGAGGCTTCAGGACCCCGACGGTCCGTCTCATGATGTTTGTGAGGTGGATCTGGGAGGCTTCAGGACTCCGACGGTCCGTCTCATGATGTTTGTGAGGTGGATCTGGGAGGCTTCAGGACTCCGACGGTCCGTCTCATGATGTTTGTGAGGTGGATCTGGGAGGCTTCAGGACTCTGACGGTCCGTCTCATGATGTTTGTAAGGTGGATCTGGGAGGCTTCAGGACTCCGACGGGAAACAATTTTTATGGTGAAATATTCACAAATGACTGAGCTGCAGCATGGTGATAGCTTATAATAACAGTAAGGACTGAGCAGCATGGTGATAGCTTATAATAACAGTAAGGACTGAGCAACATTGTGATAGCTTATAATAACAGTAAGGACTGAGCAGCATGGTGATAGCTTATAATAACAGTAAGGACTGAGCAGCATGGTCATAGCTTATAATAACAGTAAGGACTGAGCAGCATTGTGATAGCTTATAATAACAGTAAGGACTGAGCAGCATTGTGATAGCTTATAATAACAGTAAGGACTGAGCAGCATGGTGATAGCTTATAATTGCAGTAAGGACTGAGAAGCATGGTGATAGCTTATAATAACAGTAAGGACTGAGCAGCATGGTGATAGCTTATAATAACAGTAAAGACTGAGCAGCATGGTGATAGCTCATAATAACAATAAGGACTGAGCAGCATTGTGACAGCTTATAATAACAGTAAGGACTGAGCAGCATGGTGATAGCTTATAATAACAGTAAGGACTGAGCAGCATGGTGATAGCTTATAATAACAGTAAAGACTGAGCAGCATGGAGATAGCTTATTATAACAGTAAGGACTGAGCAGCATGGTGATAGCTTATAATAACAGTAAAGACTGAGCAGCATGGTGATAGCTTATAATAACAGTAAGGGCTGAGCAGCATGGTGATAGCTTATAATAACAGTAAGGGCTGAGCAGCATGGTGATAGCTTATAATAACAGTAAAGACTGAGCAGCATGGTGATAGCTTATAATAACAGTAAGGGCTGAGCAGCATGGTGATAGCTTATAATAACAGTAAAGACTGATCAGCATGGTGATAGCTTATTATAACAGTAAAGACTGAGCAGCATGGTGATAGCTTATAATAACAGTAAAGACTGAGCAGCATGGTGATAGCTTATAATATCAGTAAAGACTGAGCAGTATAGTGATAGCTTATAATAACAGTAAAGACTGAGCAGCATGGTGATAGCTTATTATAACAGTAAAGACTGAGCAGCATGGTGATAGCTTATAATATCAGTAAAGACTGAGCAGTATAGTGATAGCTTATAATAACAGTAAAGACTGAGCAGCATGGTGATAGCTTATTATAACAGTAAAGACTGAGCAGCATGGTGATAGCTTATAATATCAGTAAAGACTGAGCAGTATAGTGATAGCTTATAATAACAGTAAAGACTGAGCAGCATGGTGATAGCTTATTATAACAGTAAAGACTGAGCAGCATGGTGATAGCTTATAATATCAGTAAAGACTGAGCAGTATAGTGATAGCTTATAATAACAGTAAAGACTGATCAGCATGGTGATAGCTTATTATAACAGTAAAGACTGAGCAGCATGGTGATAGCTTATAATATCAGTAAAGACTGAGCAGTATAGTGATAGCTTATAATAACAGTAAGGACTGAGCAGCATGGTGATAGCTTATAATAACAGTAAAGACTGAGCAGCATGGTGATAGCTTATAATAACAGTAAGGACTGAGCAGCATGGTGATAGCTTATAATAACAGTAAGGACTGAGCAGCATGGTGATAGCTTATAATAACAGTAAGGACTGAGCAGCATGGTGATAGCTTATAATAACAGTAAGGACTGAGCAGCATGGTGATAGCTTATAATAACAGTAAAGACTGAGCAGCATGGTGATAGCTTATAATAACAGTAAGGACTGAGCAGCATGGTGATAGCTTATAATAACAGTAAGGACTGAGCAGCATGGTGATAGCTTATAACAGTAAAGACTGAGCAGCATGGTGATAGCTTATAATAACAGTAAAGACTGAGCAGCATGGTGATAGCTTATAATAACAATAAGGACTGAGCAGCATGGTGATAGCTTATAATAACAGTAAAGACTGAGCAGCATGGTGATAGCTTATAATAACAGTAAAGACTGAGCAGCATGGTGATAGCTTATAATAACAGTAAAGACTGAAGCATGGTGATAGCTTATAATAACAGTAAGGACTGATGGTGATAGCTTATAATAAGAGTAAGGACAGTAGAGAGCAGCATGGTGATAGCTTAAAGAGTAACAATAAGCTTATAATAAGAGTAAGGACTGAGCAGCATGGTGATAGCTTATAACAGTAAAGACTGAGCAGCATGGTGATAGCTTATAATAACAGTAAAGACTGAGCAGCATGGTGATAGCTTATAATAACAGTAAAGACTGAGCAGCATGGTGATAGCTTATAATAACAGTAAAGACAGTAAAGAGGGTGATGACTTACATAGAGAGTAAAAACAATTATGTCACTTAAAGACAGTAACCAAGGTGTCAGGGGAACGTCTTCCCCCTCAACCAAACAATGGAAAAATACTTAAATGAATGACCCGAGGAATAATAATGAAGATAATTTTCTAAGGATTTTAATTAAAATTAAATAATAATAAGAATTGGCCGCTGTGGTTCCAGTATGATGTTGAGACAGGAGTATCTTATGTCCAGGATGGTCTTCTGATGTTTCAGAAGAAAGTATCTTATGTCCAGGATGGTCTTCTGATGTTTCAGAAGAAAGTATCTTATGTCCAGGATGGTCTTGTGATGTTTCAGAAGAAAGTATCTTATGTCCAGGATGGTCTTGTGATGTTTCAGAAGAAAGTATCTTATGTCCAGGATGGTCTTGTGATGTTTCAGAAGAAAGTATCTTATGTCCAGGATGGTCTTGTGATGTTTCAAAAGAAAGTATCTTATGTCCAGGATGGTCTTGTGATGTTTCAGAAGAAAGTATGTTATGTCCAGGATGGTCTTGTGATGTTTCAGAAGAAAGTATCTTATGTCCAGGATGGTCTTGTAATGTTTCAGAAGAAAGTATCTTATGTCCAGGATGGTCTTCTGATGTTTCAGAAGAAAGTATCTTATGTCCAGGATGGTCTTCTGATGTTTCAGAAGAAAGTATCTTATGTCCAGGATGGTCTTCTGATGTTTCAGAAGAAAGTATCTTATGTCCAGGATGGTCTTCTGATGTTTCAGAAGAAAGTATCTTATGTCCAGGATGGTCTTCTGATGTTTCAGGAGAAAGTATCTTATGTCCAGGATGGTCCTCTGATGTTTCAGAAGGAAGTATCTTATGTCCAGGATGGTCTGATGTTTCAGAAGAAAGTATCTTATGTCCAGGATGGTCTTGTGATGTTTCAGAAGAAAGTATCTTATGTCCAGGATGATCTTCTGATGTTTCAGAAGAAAGTATCTTATGTCCAGGATGGTCTTCTGATGTTTCAGAAGAAAGTATCTTATGTCCAGGATGGTCTTCTGATGTTTCAGAAGAAATTATCTTATGTCCAGGATGGTCTTTTGATGTTTCAGAAGAAAGTATCTTATGTCCAGGATGGTCTTATGATGTTTCAGAAGAAAGTATGTTATGTCCAGGATGGTCTTCTGATGTTTCAGAAGGGTGTTGGTTATCCTGGGTGGCGGTGCACGTCTGATGTTCTGAAATTCCTGTCACTACTTGGTCGTAGCAGCACAATTCCGATTTCTGAGGTGAGGAGTCACAATGTCCCACTACGTCCAGTAGACAGGGATCTTGCTCTAATAACTAGTGTCTACCCTGGCTGACCGCGCTAGCAACAGAGCTGATATTAAAGAAAATAACACTGGTTACATAAGAGTTAGATAAATTTAACATTGAAGAAAGACAAAGGCTGGTATTCTACTTCAATGTTATTACTGGTAACCAGGTAAATCAGTAACAATGAGCAGAAATACTCCTGGTAGATCACCGTACCTAATCAGGGGAAGAGTGGAAGTGAAGTGATTCTCCAAACTTTAACACACACCAGGTAATGTTAATACTACCTGGAGTAGAAATTAAGCAAATCAGACCCCAAGAACTGAAGTTTAGCCTCAGCCCGCTAGATGGTAGTGTGGGCGGTAACACGCTAATGGCTCCTGGGTGTCTGAACAACCATAACCCCAACTTATTACTGGCTTTTCCTTCACAATATCCCTTTTCCAAAACTTATGGTCGGTGGTAATAATTTATGTTACAGAGGGAAAAGTACTATGTACAACCTCTGCTCAGCCAATCTGAGAGGTAATTTTCTGAGCCAAATATATATACAACTTTAAACTTATTGGACTGGATAGCCAAAGCCCATCAGGTACATCAGTGGCTTGTGATCTGTTTCAAGCACAAAGGGTTTTACAAATAAGTATTATATGAATCTACTTAAACCCCCATACCAATGCATAACATTCATTCTCCACAGTGGAGTAATTTTTCTTCCTTCGGCAGAAGCTTCTTACTGGTGAAAGGGAAGTGAATCTCATCATAATACTGTAGCAGAACAGTCCCGAGTCCTGAATGAGAGGCAACTGTTCCGAGACAAAAGACTTTATTAATTCTGGTAATTTTAGAACTGGGGGGCCGGAAAGCATTCTTTTAATCTGTTCGAAGCTTTCTACAGCCTCTTCAGAACAAACAAGAGGGTTCTTTACATTCTTTTTTAAATAGTTAGTGAGAATGGAAGTCAGACTTCTTAAATTAGGTACAAAATTTTTATAGAAATTTACTAACGCAAGAAAACTTCTTAGCAACTTCTTTGTAGTTGGGAAGGTGCTGTTTAGAACTGCTTTCGTCTTGTTAGGAAGGGGTGATAAACTATTTTCAGAAATAATAAACCCGAGGTATTGTACTTTGAAATAGCAAAGAAAACACTCCTGTGGTTTAATTATACGGCCATAAGCTCTTAGTCTTTTTAAAACAAGCGACAGTATATTAAGATGATCTTCCCAGACATGAGTCATGATGTAGATATTATCGAAATACACTAAAACATTCTTGAGGTCAGAAAGAACTTTTCTCAAAAGCCGGATATACATGGCATACGGGGTGACCAAGCCGAAATCCATTGTGCGATATTGCATTAGTCTTCTATGAGTGGGGAATGCAGTGTATGGTTTAGAGTCTGGGTGTAATGTCACTTGATGGTACGCTTGTGAGATGTCTAATTTAGAGAAGAATTTACAGTAATGAAATTTATACAAATAATGATCGATTACCGGCATGGGCTCGGCGTCCCATTTAGTGATAGTGTTTAAATAACGAAAATCTTATGAGAGTCTATAAGAATTATTTGGTTTCTTAACCATGACAACTGGTGAACAGAAAACTAACTTAGAAGGTTCTATGATAGTTAACTTTAAGAGTTTATCAACTTCATTATCAAATGTTTTCCGTAAGTGAACGGGGACAGGATAGATTTTCCGTCTTACTGAGCTAACACTTCAATGTTGTGTACAACGGTAGTGGTAAGTCCTGGGATCTCTGTGAATACATCTGAAAAAGTATTTACTAAGGCATTTACTTGAGACTATTGTTTACTAGATAGTTCACTGTTGATGTTGATGTTTGAGTTATTCGTTGGAGAATCAACAGTTAAGATATCAAGTAGTTCCTTCGATTCTGTGCGAGACTCGTCATCTATAATACAAACTTTACGTTCACAAGAATCGTGACTAGTAACTGAGCTGTAAGATGATGTATTTTCATCAAAATAGTTTAAACAAAGATTGACTTCTCTACAGTTTCAAAATATTGACATGATACATTATTATCTTACCCTTGACATCAAAAAGATAATCTACCTTATTACAGACCTTGACTACTTTATACGGTCCACGCCAAGAAATTAACAATTTCCTTTTAGAGTTCTTTTGTTCAAAAAAGGTCTTGTATGTTTCCATGGACATATTCAGGTTCTTAACAATGAAATTAGCGGTTTCTTCTAATCTTTCTCTCCGGTTTAATATCTTTGGACCACAATTCATTTAATATAAATAGAGGTCCTCGAGCCTGCCTTCCATGAAGCAATTCGAAAGGGGAATATCCAAGGGAATCATGTGGAATCTCAGCCATTGTAAAGACAGCATATGCCAGTCAGTTTGTTTATGAATACAAAGCTTTTTTAATATTGACTTTAGGATGGCATGTTGTCGTTCCACTCTTCCGTTATAATTTCGATGGTTGAACACCCACAAGTTGATAAATTTGATCCATTAATTCAGAAGTAAATTGCGTTTCTTGAAAAAAATAGATAGTAATGATTCTGCAACTTCTATTGACGTAATAGATTTCAGCTAGACGCATAGTCGAGATATATTTATGACTTCCTGATGAACTAGGAGTGATAGGACCAATTATATCCACTGCAACTCTAGCAAATGGGACTGAGAAAATTGGCATTTTTACCATAGGGACTCTTAGTTCTTCCCTTTTGTAAGGAAAGTTGACATATGTGACACGACAAACAATAGTTATACATGTCCGAAGATATCCCAAGACAGAAATACAAGTCCTTTACCTTCTTATAGGTCTTCCTATGTGAAAAATGGCGGAGACTGACAGGTCATGAAAAATCTTCAAAAAGTCTCACAGCAATTCTTAGAAGTTACTAACAGATTTCTTCCCACGTCATTAGGATTTTCTGCTGACACTGTATTCTTGAATAGAAGATTATATAGAAATTTATAAGAAAATTTCTTTTTTTTTGAATCACGTTGTCTGTTAACGCTAACTTCCGGGTTTCCTCTATGGAAGGACAAGTCTTTTGAAGACCCTCTAAATCTATGTGAGAAAGCTCGATGGGTTTTCCTTCGGAAAAAAATCAACGGATGTATAGGTTTTACCTTAGACTGTGCTCTGGTAAGGACGTTAACTGTGTCCTGTTGTTGAACGGACTCAGTTATTCGTGACACTTGGTTAGTTTCTGTGCCTTCTGGTGTTGATGACTGACTTTCCAATAGAAAGAACAGAAGAAGAGTTTAGGCTTCTGCTAAAATTAACACATTGCTATTATCATTATTACTAGTACTACCATCATCATTACTACTACTATCATTAATATTACTACCATTATCATTGCTACTACTAATAATAATATTATTAATATTACTACCATTATCATTATTACTACTAATAATAATATTACTAATATTACTACTATTATCATTACTACTACTAATAATAATATCATTAATATTACTACCATTATCATTACTACTACTACTATTACTTTCATTAATATTACTACCATTATCATTACTACTACTACTACTACTATCATTAATATTACTACCATTATCATTACTACTACTACTACTACTATCATTAATATTACTACCATTATCATTACTACTACTACTATAATCATTACTAATACTATTAACATTACTGCTACAACTATTATCATTACTACAACTACTATTATCATTACTACTACTACTACTACTACTAATAATAATAATAATGTTATCAGTCTCTGGTAATATCCACCAGGAATCACATTGTTTCCCAACAATTTCTATATAAAAATTCTCTCCAAATCTTGCATTCACATTCATCATGTTTAGTTAATTGTTTTGTAGAGAAAACTGTCATAACTGGTAACACCTTACTGACAGTCACTGAGGTGTTACATAACTGGTAACACCTTACTGACAGTCACTGAGGTGTTACATAACTGGTAACACCTTACTGACAGTCACTGACGGTGTTACATAACTGGTAACACCTTACTGACAGTCACTGAGGTGTTACATAACTGGTAACACCTTACTGACAGTCACTGTGGTGTTACATAACTGGTAACACCTTACTGACAGTCACTGAGGTGTTACATAACTGGTAACACCTTACTGACAGTCACTGAGGTGTTACATAACTGGTAACACCTTACTGACAGTCACTGAGGTGTTACATAACTGGTAACACCTTACTGACAGTCACTGAGGTGTTACATAACTGGTAACACCTTACTGACAGTCACTGAGGTGTTACATAACTGGTAACACCTTACTGACAGTCACTGAGGTGTTACATAACTGGTAACACCTTACTGACAGTCACTGAGGTGTTACATAACTGGTAACACCTTACTGACAGTCACTGAGGTGTTACATAACTGGTAACACCTTACTGACAGTCACTGAGGTGTTACATAACTGGTAACACCTTACTGACAGTCACTGAGGTGTTACATAACTGGTAACACCTTACTGACAGTCACTGAGGTGTTACATAACTGGTAACACCTTACTGACAGTCACTGTGGTGTTACATAACTGGTAACACCTTACTGACAGTCACTGAGGTGTTACATAACTGGTAACACCTTACTGACAGTCACTGAGGTGTTACATAACTGGTAACACCTTACTGACAGTCACTGAGGTGTTACATAACTGGTAACACCTTACTGACAGTCACTGAGGTGTTACATAACTGGTAACACCTTACTGACAGTCACTGAGGTGTTACATAACTGGTAACACCTTACTGACAGTCACTGAGGTGTTACATAACTGGTAACACCTTACTGACAGTCACTGAGGTGTTACATAACTGGTAACACCTTACTGACAGTTACTGAGGTGTTACATAACTGGTAACACCTTACTGACAGTCACTGAGGTGTTACATAACTGGTAACACCTTACTGACAGTCACTGAGGTGTTACATAACTGGTAACACCTTACTGACAGTCACTGAGGTGTTACTGATAACTGGTAACACCTTACTGACAGTCACTGAGGTGTTACATAACTGGTAACACCTTACTGACAGTCACTGAGGTGTTACATAACTGGTAACACCTTACTGACAGTCACTGAGGTGTTACATAACTGGTAACACCTTACTGACAGTCACTGAGGTGTTACATAACTGGTAACACCTTACTGACAGTCACTGAGGTGTTACATAACTGGTAACACCTTACTGACAGTCACTGAGGTGTTACATAACTGGTAACACCTTACTGACAGTCACTGAGGTGTTACATAACTGGTAACACCTTACTGACAGTCACTGAGGTGTTACATAACTGGTAACACCTTACTGACAGTCACTGAGGTAACACCTTACTGTGTTACATAACTGGTAACACCTTACTGACAGTCACTGAGGTGTTACATAACTGGTAACACCTTACTGACAGTCACTGAGGTGTTACATAACTGGTAACACCTTACTGACAGTCACTGAGGTGTTACATAACTGGTAACACCTTACTGACAGTCACTGAGGTGTTACATAACTGGTAACACCTTACTGACAGTCACTGAGGTGTTACATAACTGGTAACACCTTACTGACAGTCACTGAGGTGTTACATAACTGGTAACACCTTACTGACAGTCACTGAGGTGTTACATAACTGGTAACACCTTACTGACAGTCACTGAGGTGTTACATAACTGGTAACACCTTACTGACAGTCACTGAGGTGTTACATAACTGGTAACACCTTACTGACAGTCACTGAGGTGTTACATAACTGGTAACACCTTACTGACAGTCACTGAGGTGTTACATAACTGGTAACACCTTACTGACAGTCACTGAGGTGTTACATAACTGGTAACACCTTACTGACAGTCACTGAGGTGTTACATAACTGGTAACACCTTACTGACAGTCACTGTGGTGTTACATAACTGGTAACACCTTACTGACAGTCACTGAGGTGTTACATAACTGGTAACACCTTACTGACAGTCACTGAGGTGTTACATAACTGGTAACACCTTACTGACAGTCACTGACGTGTTACATAACTGGTAACACCTTACTGACAGTCACTGACGTGTTACATAACTGGTAACACCTTACTGACAGTCACTGACGTGTTACATAACTGGTAACACCTTACTGACAGTCACTGAGGTGTTACATAACTGGTAACACCTTACTGACAGTCACTGACGTGTTACATAACTGGTAACACCTTACTGACAGTCACTGACGTGTTACATAACTGGTAACACCTTACTGACAGTCACTGACGTGTTACATAACTGGTAACACCTTACTGACAGTCACTGAGGTGTTACATAACTGGTAACACCTTACTGACAGTCACTGAGGTGTTACATAACTGGTAACACCTTACTGACAGTCACTGAGGTGTTACATAACTGGTAACACCTTACTGACAGTCACTGAGGTGTTACATAACTGGTAACACCTTATTGACAGTCACTTACTGACAGTCACTGGTGTTACATAACTGGTAACACCTTACTGACAGTCACTGAGGTGTTACATAACTGGTAACACCTTACTGACAGTCACTGAGGTGTTACATAACTGGTAACACCTTACTGACAGTCACTGAGGTGTTACATAACTGGTAACACCTTACTGACAGTCACTGAGGTGTTACATAACTGGTAACACCTTACTGACAGTCACTGAGGTGTTACATAACTGGTAACACCTTACTGACAGTCACTGACTTGTTACATAACTGGTAACACCTTACTGACAGTCACTGAGGTGTTACATAACTGGTAACGCCTTACTGACAGTCACTGAGGTGTTACATAACTGGTAACACCTTACTGACAGTCACTGAGGTGTTACATAACTGGTAACACCTTACTGACAGTCACTGAGGTGTTACATAACTGGTAACACCTTACTGACAGTCACTGAGGTGTTACATAACTGGTAACACCTTACTGACAGTCACTGAGGTGTTACATAACTGGTAACACCTTACTGACAGTCACTGAGGTGTTACATAACTGGTAACACCTTACTGACAGTCACTGAGGTGTTACATAACTGGTAACACCTTACTGACAGTCACTGAGGTGTTACATAACTGGTAACACCTTACTGACAGTCACTGAGGTGTTACATAACTGGTAACACCTTACTGACAGTCACTGAGGTGTTACATAACTGGTAACACCTTACTGACAGTCACTGAGGTGTTACATAACTGGTAACACCTTACTGACAGTCACTGAGGTGTTACATAACTGGTAACACCTTACTGACAGTCACTGAGGTGTTACATAACTGGTAACACCTTACTGACAGTCACTGACACATAACTGGTAACACCTTACTGACAGTCACTGAGGTGTTACATAGCTGGTAACACCTTACTGACAGTCACTGAGGTGTTACATAACTGGTAACACCTTACTGACAGTCACTGAGGTGTTACATAACTGGTAACACCTTACTGACAGTCACTGAGGTGTTACATAACTGGTAACACCTTACTGACAGTCACTGAGGTGTTACATAACTGGTAACACCTTACTGACAGTCACTGAGGTGTTACATAACTGGTAACACCTTACTGACAGTCACTGAGGTGTTACATAACTGGTAACACCTTACTGACAGTCACTGAGGTGTTACATAACTGGTAACACCTTACTGACAGTCACTGAGGTGTTACATAACTGGTAACACCTTACTGACAGTCACTGAGGTGTTACATAACTGGTAACACCTTACTGACAGTCACTGAGGTGTTACATAACTGGTAACACCTTACTGACAGTCACTGAGGTGTTACATAACTGGTAACACCTTACTGACAGTCACTGAGGTGTTACATAACTGGTAACACCTTACTGACAGTCACTGAGGTGTTACATAACTGGTAACACCTTACTGACAGTCACTGAGGTGTTACATAACTGGTAACACCTTACTGACAGTCACTGAGGTGTTACATAACTGGTAACACCTTACTGACAGTCACTGAGGTGTTACATAACTGGTAACACCTTACTGACAGTCACTGTGGTGTTACATAACTGGTAACACCTTACTGACAGTCACTGAGGTGTTACATAACTGGTAACACCTTACTGACAGTCACTGACATAACTGGTAACACGTTACTGACAGTCACTGAGGTGTTACATAACTGGTAACACCTTACTGACAGTCACTGAGGTGTTACATAACTGGTAACACCTTACTGACAGTCACTGAGGTGTTACATAACTGGTAACACCTTACTGACAGTCACTGAGGTGTTACATAACTGGTAACACCTTACTGACAGTCACTGTGGTGTTACATAACTGGTAACACCTTACTGACAGTCACTGAGGTGTTACATAACTGGTAACACCTTACTGACAGTCACTGAGGTGTTACATAACTGGTAACACCTTACTGACAGTCACTGAGGTGTTACATAACTGGTAACACCTTACTGACAGTCACTGAGGTGTTACATAACTGGTAACACCTTACTGACAGTCACTGAGGTGTTACATAACTGGTAACACCTTACTGACAGTCACTGAGGTGTTACATAACTGGTAACACCTTACTGACAGTCACTGAGGTGTTACATAACTGGTAACACCTTACTGACAGTCACTGAGGTGTTACATAACTGGTAACACCTTACTGACAGTCACTGAGGTGTTACATAACTGGTAACACCTTACTGACAGTCACTGAGGTGTTACATAACTGGTAACACCTTACTGACAGTCACTGAGGTGTTACATAACTGGTAACACCTTACTGACAGTCACTGAGGTGTTACATAACTGGTAACACCTTACTGACAGTCACTGAGGTGTTACATAACTGGTAACACCTTACTGACAGTCACTGAGGTGTTACATAACTGGTAACACCTTACTGACAGTCACTGAGGTGTTACATAACTGGTAACACCTTACTGACAGTCACTGAGGTGTTACATAACTGGTAACACCTTACTGACAGTCACTGAGGTGTTACATAACTGGTAACACCTTACTGACAGTCACTGAGGTGTTACATAACTGGTAACACCTTACTGACAGTCACTGAGGTGTTACATAACTGGTAACACCTTACTGACAGTCACTGAGGTGTTACATAACTGGTAACACCTTACTGACAGTCACTGAGGTGTTACATAACTGGTAACACCTTACTGACAGTCACTGAGGTGTTACATAACTGGTAACACCTTACTGACAGTCACTGAGGTGTTACATAACTGGTAACACCTTACTGACAGTCACTGAGGTGTTACATAACTGGTAACACCTTACTGACAGTCACTGAGGTGTTACATAACTGGTAACACCTTACTGACAGTCACTGAGGTGTTACATAACTGGTAACACCTTACTGACAGTCACTGAGGTGTTACATAACTGGTAACACCTTACTGACAGTCACTGAGGTGTTACATAACTGGTAACACCTTACTGACAGTCACTGAGGTGTTACATAACTGGTAACACCTTACTGACAGTCACTGAGGTGTTACATAACTGGTAACACCTTACTGACAGTCACTGAGGTGTTACATAACTGGTAACACCTTACTGACAGTCACTGAGGTGTTACATAACTGGTAACACCTTACTGACAGTCACTGTGGTGTTACATAACTGGTAACACCTTACTGACAGTCACTGTGGTGTTACATAACTGGTAACACCTTACTGACAGTCACTGAGGTGTTACATAACTGGTAACAC
This sequence comes from Cherax quadricarinatus, assembly GCF_038502225.1. NCBI lineage: Eukaryota > Metazoa > Arthropoda > Malacostraca > Decapoda > Parastacidae > Cherax > Cherax quadricarinatus. The sequence continues at coordinate 33,719,094 of NC_091324.1, forward strand.
CTTACTGACAGTCACTGAGGTGTTACATAACTGGTAACACCTTACTGACAGTCACTGAGGTGTTACATAACTGGTAACACCTTACTGACAGTCACTGAGGTGTTACATAACTGGTAACACCTTACTGACAGTCACTGACATAACTGGTAACACCTTACTGACAGTCACTGAGGTGTTACATAACTGGTAACACCTTACTGACAGTCACTGAGGTGTTACATAACTGGTAACACCTTACTGACAGTAACACTGACAACATGTGTACATAACTGGTAACACCTTACTGACAGTCACTGAGGTGTTACATACATTACTGAACATAACTGGTAACGCCTTACTGACAGTCACTGAGGTGTTACATAACTGGTAACACCTTACTGACAGTCACTGAGGTGTTACATAACTGGTAACACCTTACTGACAGTCACTGAGGTGTTACATAACTGGTAACACCTTACTGACAGTCACTGAGGTGTTACATAACTGGTAACACCTTACTGACAGTCACTGAGGTGTTACATAACTGGTAACACCTTACTGACAGTCACTGAGGTGTTACATAACTGGTAACACCTTACTGACAGTCACTGAGGTGTTACATAACTGGTAACACCTTACTGACAGTCACTGAGGTGTTACATAACTGGTAACACCTTACTGACAGTCACTGAGGTGTTACATAACTGGTAACACCTTACTGACAGTCACTGAGGTGTTACATAACTGGTAACACCTTACTGACAGTCACTGAGGTGTTACATAACTGGTAACACCTTACTGACAGTCACTGAGGTGTTACATAACTGGTAACACCTTACTGACAGTCACTGAGGTGTTACATAACTGGTAACACCTTACTGACAGTCACTGAGGTGTTACATAACTGGTAACACCTTACTGACAGTCACTGAGGTGTTACATAACTGGTAACACCTTACTGACAGTCACTGAGGTGTTACATAACTGGTAACACCTTACTGACAGTCACTGAGGTGTTACATAACTGGTAACACCTTACTGACAGTCACTGAGGTGTTACATAACTGGTAACACCTTACTGACAGTCACTGAGGTGTTACATAACTGGTAACACCTTACTGACAGTCACTGAGGTGTTACATAACTGGTAACACCTTACTGACAGTCACTGAGGTGTTACATAACTGGTAACACCTTACTGACAGTCACTGAGGTGTTACATAACTGGTAACACCTTACTGACAGTCACTGAGGTGTTACATAACTGGTAACACCTTACTGACAGTCACTGAGGTGTTACATAACTGGTAACACCTTACTGACAGTCACTGAGGTGTTACATAACTGGTAACACCTTACTGACAGTCACTGAGGTGTTACATAACTGGTAACACCTTACTGACAGTCACTGAGGTGTTACATAACTGGTAACACCTTACTGACAGTCACTGAGGTGTTACATAACTGGTAACACCTTACTGACAGTCACTGAGGTGTTACATAACTGGTAACACCTTACTGACAGTCACTGAGGTGTTACATAACTGGTAACACCTTACTGACAGTCACTGAGGTGTTACATAACTGGTAACACCTTACTGACAGTCACTGAGGTGTTACATAACTGGTAACACCTTACTGACAGTCACTGAGGTGTTACATAACTGGTAACACCTTACTGACAGTCACTGAGGTGTTACATAACTGGTAACACCTTACTGACAGTCACTGAGGTGTTACATAACTGGTAACACCTTACTGACAGTCACTGAGGTGTTACATAACTGGTAACACCTTACTGACAGTCACTGAGGTGTTACATAACTGGTAACACCTTACTGACAGTCACTGAGGTGTTACATAACTGGTAACACCTTACTGACAGTCACTGAGGTGTTACATAACTGGTAACACCTTACTGACAGTCACTGAGGTGTTACATAACTGGTAACACCTTACTGACAGTCACTGAGGTGTTACATAACTGGTAACACCTTACTGACAGTCACTGAGGTGTTACATAACTGGTAACACCTTACTGACAGTCACTGAGGTGTTACATAACTGGTAACACCTTACTGACAGTCACTGAGGTGTTACATAACTGGTAACACCTTACTGACAGTCACTGAGGTGTTACATAACTGGTAACACCTTACTGACAGTCACTGAGGTGTTACATAACTGGTAACACCTTACTGACAGTCACTGAGGTGTTACATAACTGGTAACACCTTACTGACAGTCACTGAGGTGTTACATAACTGGTAACACCTTACTGACAGTCACTGAGGTGTTACATAACTGGTAACACCTTACTGACAGTCACTGAGGTGTTACATAACTGGTAACACCTTACTGACAGTCACTGAGGTGTTACATAACTGGTAACACCTTACTGACAGTCACTGAGGTGTTACATAACTGGTAACACCTTACTGACAGTCACTGAGGTGTTACATAACTGGTAACACCTTACTGACAGTCACTCAGGTGTTACATAACTGGTAACACCTTACTGACAGTCACTGAGGTGTTACATAACTGGTAACACCTTACTGACAGTCACTCAGGTGTTACATAACTGGTAACACCTTACTGACAGTCACTGAGGTGTTACATAACTGGTAACACCTTACTGACAGTCACTCAGGTGTTACATAACTGGTAACACCTTACTGACAATCACTCAGGTGTTACATAACTGGTAACACCTTACTGACAGTCACTCAGGTGTTACATAACTGGTAACACCTTACTGACAGTCACTGAGGTGTTACATAACTGGTAACACCTTACTGACAGTCACTCAGGTGTTACATAACTGGTAACACCTTACTGACAGTCACTCAGGTGTTACATAACTGGTAACACCTTACTGACAGTCACTCAGGTGTTACATAACTGGTAACACCTTACTGACAGTCACTGAGGTGTTACATAACTGGTAACACCTTACTGAAAATCACTGAGGTGTTACATAACTGGTAACACCTTACTGACAGTCACTCAGGTGTTACATAACTGGTAACACCTTACTGACAGTCACTGAGGTGTTACATAACTGGTAACACCTTACTGACAGTCACTGAGGTGTTACATAACTGGTAACACCTTACTGACAGTCACTGAGGTGTTACATAACTGGTAACACCTTACTGACAGTCACTGAGGTGTTACATAACTGGTAACACCTTACTGACAATCACTGAGGTGTTACATAACTGGTAACACCTTACTGACAATCACTCAGGTGTTACATAACTGGTAACACCTTACTGACAATCACTCAGGTGTTACATAACTGGTAACACCTTACTGACAATCACTCAGGTGTTACATAACTGGTAACACCTTACTGACAATCACTCAGGTGTTACATAACTGGTAACACCTTACTGACAATCACTCAGGTGTTACATAACTGGTAACACCTTACTGACAATCACTCAGGTGTTACATAACTGGTAACACCTTACTGACAATCACTCAGGTGTTACATAACTGGTAACACCTTACTGACAATCACTCAGGTGTTACATAACTGGTAACACCTTACTGACAATCACTCAGGTGTTACATAACTGGTAACACCTTACTGACAATCACTCAGGTGTTACATAACTGGTAACACCTTACTGACAGTCACTCAGGTGTTACATAACTGGTAACACCTTACTGACAATCACTCAGGTGTTACATAACTGGTAACACCTTACTGACAATCACTCAGGTGTTACATAACTGGTAACACCTTACTGACAATCACTCAGGTGTTACATAACTGGTAACACCTTACTGACAATCACTCAGGTGTTACATAACTGGTAACACCTTACTGACAATCACTCAGGTGTTACATAACTGGTAACACCTTACTGACAATCACTCAGGTGTTACATAACTGGTAACACCTTACTGACAATCACTCAGGTGTTACATAACTGGTAACACCTTACTGACAATCACTCAGGTGTTACATAACTGGTAACACCTTACTGACAATCACTCAGGTGTTACATAACTGGTAACACCTTACTGACAATCACTCAGGTGTTACATAACTGGTAACACCTTACTGACAATCACTCAGGTGTTACATAACTGGTAACACCTTACTGACAATCACTCAGGTGTTACATAACTGGTAACACCTTACTGACAATCACTCAGGTGTTACATAACTGGTAACACCTTACTGACAATCACTCAGGTGTTACATAACTGGTAACACCTTACTGACAATCACTCAGGTGTTACATAACTGGTAACACCTTACTGACAATCACTCAGGTGTTACATAACTGGTAACACCTTACTGACAATCACTCAGGTGTTACATAACTGGTAACACCTTACTGACAATCACTCAGGTGTTACATAACTGGTAACACCTTACTGACAATCACTCAGGTGTTACATAACTGGTAACACCTTACTAACAATCACTCAGGTGTTACATAACTGGTAACACCTTACTGACAATCACTCAGGTGTTACATAACTGGTAACACCTTACTAACAATCACTCAGGTGTTACATAACTGGTAACACCTTACTAACAATCACTCAGGTGTTACATAACTGGTAACACCTTACTAACAATCACTCAGGTGTTACATAACTGGTAACACCTTACTAACAATCACTCAGGTGTTACATAACTGGTAACACCTTACTAACAATCACTCAGGTGTTACATAACTGGTAACACCTTACTGACAATCACTCAGGTGTTACATAACTGGTAACACCTTACTAACAATCACTCAGGTGTTACATAACTGGTAACACCTTACTGACAATCACTCAGGTGTTACATAACTGGTAACACCTTACTAACAATCACTCAGGTGTTACATAACTGGTAACACCTTACTGACAATCACTCAGGTGTTACATAACTGGTAACACCTTACTAACAATCACTCAGGTGTTACATAACTGGTAACACCTTACTAACAATCACTCAGGTGTTACATAACTGGTAACACCTTACTAACAATCACTCAGGTGTTACATAACTGGTAACACCTTACTAACAATCACTCAGGTGTTACATTTGTTGCAAACCTTTGCACTTTCTCTAATTTCTTGACGTGCTTGACTAGGTGTGGATTGCAAACTGGTGCTGCATACTCCAGTATGGGCCTGACGTAAATGGTATACAGAGTCTTGAACGAATCCTCACTGAGGTATCGGAACGCTATCCGTAGGTTTGCCAGGCGCCCGTATGCTGCAGCAGTTATCTGATTGATGTGCGCCTCAGAAGATATGTTCGGTGTTATACTCACCCCCAGATCTTTTTCCTTGAGTGAGGTTTGCAGTCTTTGGCCATCCAAACTATATTGTGTCTGCGGTCTTCTTTGCCCTTCCCAATCTTCATGACTTTGCATTTGGCAGGGTTAAACTCAAGGAGCCAGCTGCTGGACCAGGCTTGTAGCCTGTCCAGGTCTCTTTATAGTCCTGCCTGATCCTCATCCTATTTAATTCTTCTCATTAACTTCACATCATCTGCAAACAAGGACACTTCTGAGTCTATACCTTCCATTATGTCGTTCACATATACCAAGAACAGCACAGGTCCTAGGACTGACCCCTGTGGAACCCCGCTTGTCACAGGCGCCCACTCTGACACCTCGTCACGTACCATGACTCGTTGGTGCCTCCCTGTCAGGTATTCCCTGATCCATTGCAGTGCCTTTCCTGTTATGTGTGCCTGATCCTCTAGCTTTTTCAGTAGCCTCTTGTGAGGAACTGTGTCGAAGGCCTTCTTGCAGTCCAAAAGAATGCAGTCGATCCACCCCTCACTCTCTTGTCTTACTTCTGTCACCTTGTCATAAAACTCTAGTAGGTTTGTGACACAGGATTTTCCTTCCCTGAAACCGTGCTAGTTGTCAATTATACACTTGTTTCTTTCCAGGTGCTCCACCACTCTCCTCCTGATGATCTTCTCCATGACCTTGCATACTATACACGTTAGTGATACAGCTCTGTAGTTTAGTGCCTCATGTCTGCTTTCCTTTTTAAAAATTGGGACTACATTTGCCATCTTCCATACCTCAGGGAGTTGCCCAGTTTCAAATGATGTGTTGAAGATCTTTGTTAATGGCACACACAATATCTCTGCTCCCTCTTTAAAGGCCCACGGAGAGATGTTGTCTGGTCCCACCGCCTTTGAGGTGTCAAGTTCGCATAGCAACTTCTTCACCTCCTCCTTGGTTATATGTACCTCATCCAGCACTTTCTGGTGTACCCCCCTGTGTGTACTCACCTAATTGTACTCACCTAGTTGAGGTTGCAGGGGTCGAGTCCAAGCTCCTGGCCCCGCCTCTTCACTGGTCGCTACTAGGTCATTCTCCCTGAACCATGAGCTTTATCGTACCTCTGCTTAAAGCTATGAATGGATCCTGCCTCCACTACATCGCTTCCAAAACTATTCCACTTCCTGACTACTCTGTGGCTGAAGAAATACTTCCTAACATCCCTTTGATTCATCTGTGTCTTCAGCTTCCAACTGTGTCCCCGTGTTGCTGTGTCCAGTCTCTGGAACATCCTGTCTTTGTCCACCTTGTCAATTCCTCTCAGTATTTTGTAAGTCGTTATCATGTCCCCCCTATCTCTCCTGTCCTCCAGTGTCGTCAGATTGATTTCCCTTAACCTCTCCTCATAGGACATACCTCTTAACTCTGGGACTAGTCTTGTTTCAAACCTTTGCACTTTCTCTAGTTTCTTTACATGCTTGGCTAGGTGTGGGTTCCAAACTGGTGCCGCATTCTCCAATATGGGCCTAACGTACACGGTGTACAGGGTCCTGAACGATTCCTTATTAAGATGTCGGAATGCTGTTCTGAGGTTTGCCAGGCGCCCACATGCTGCGGCAGTTATTTGGTTGATGTGCGCTTCAGGAGATGTGCCTGGTGTTATACTCACCCCAAGATCTTTTTCCTTGAGTGATGTTTGTAGTCTCTGGCCCCCTAGACTGTACTCCGTCTGCGGTCTTCTTTGCCCTTCCCCAATCCTCATGACTTTGCACTTGGTGGGATTGAACTCCATTAGCCAGTTGCTGGACCAGGTCTGCAGCCTGTCCAGATCCCTTTGTATTTCTGCCTGGTCTTCGATCGAATGAACTCTTCTCATCAACTTCACGTCATCTGCAAACAGGGACACCTCGGAGTTTATTCCTTCCGTCATGTCGTTCACAAATACCAGAAGCAGCACTGGTCCTAGGACTGACCCCTGTGGGACCCCGCTGGTCACAGGTGCCCACTCTGACACCTCGCCACGTACCATTACTCGCTGCTGTCTTTCTGACAAGTATTCCCTGATCCATTGAAGTGCCTTCCCTGTTATCCCTGCTTGGTCCTCCAATTTTTGCACTAATCTCTTGTGTGGTACTGTATCAAACGCCTTCTTGCTGTCCAAGAAAATGCAATCCACCCACCCCTCTCTCTCTTGTCTTACTGCTGTCACCATGTCATAGAACTCCAGTAGGTTTGTGACACAGGATTTCCCGTCTCTGAAACCATGTTGGCTGCTGGTGATGAGATCATTCCTTTCTAGATGTTCCATCATTCTTCTCCTGACAATCTTTTCCATGATTTTGCATGCTATACATGTCAGTGACACTGGTCTGTAGTTTAGTGCTTGATGTCTGTCTCCTTTTTTAAAGATTGGGACCACATTTGCTGTCTTCCATGCCTCAGGCAATCTCCCTGTTTCGATAGATGTATTGAATATTGTTGTTAGGGGTACACAGCGCCTCTGCTCCCTCTCTCAGGACCCATGGAGAGATGTTACCTGGCCCCATTGCCTTTGAGGTATCTAGCTCACTCAGAAGCCTCTTCACTTCTTCCTCGGTTGTGTGTACTATGTCCAGCACATGGTGGTGTACCCCACCTCTCCGTCTTTCTGGAGCCCCTTCTGTCTCCTCTGTGAACACTTCTTTGAATCTCTTGTTGAGTTCCTCACATACTTCACGGTCATTTCTTGTTGTCTCTCCTCCTTCCTTCCTTAGCCTGATGACCTGGTCCTTGACGGTTGTTTTCTTCCTGATGTGGCTGTATAACAGCTTCGGGTCAGATTTGGCTTTTGCTGCTATGTCGTTTTCATATTGACGTTGGGCCTCCTTTCTTATCTGTGCATATTCGTTTCTGGCTCTACGACTGCTCTCCATATTCTCCTGGGTCCTTTGCCTTCTATATTTCTTCCATTCCCTAGCACACTTGGTTTTTGCCTCCTTGCATCTTCAAATATCAGGCGGCCAGTACCACTGGACGTGTCACCCCTGATGCCAGCACATGTATGGCTGTGGTAAGCTACAGGACTAATTTCATTCTCCTCCCGTTTGGAATACCAGTTTTCACCTGCAGCACATATTAATGCATCCACGAGCGAGTGATTTTAAGCAAATAACAATACTGATATATATATATATATATATATATATATATATATATATATATATATATATATATATATATATATATATATATATATATATATATATATATATATATATATATATATATATATATATATATATATATATATATGCAATAAGATCACAGTAAACAGGTGATTTCAGAATATGCAAAACAACCACTCTGAAAGAATAGAGAAATTCCAAGCGCTTTCGTGACTACTCACATTATCAAGGAACTATGAAAGTAAAGCATCTAAGGAAGCTATATAAGGGGTCTGGTCGGCACCTCACTATCAGATCCCACAACGGTTTAAACACGTGACGCGCGGCGAGCCAACTTGGAAAGGTCCTTGGCACAACTCACCCCACAAACTATTCTACCCAAGAAATAAGAAATTTTAAAGATTATTTGTCCAGTGTATTATTAAATTCTTCCCAAATTCTATTAATTATAAATGGATCTAATTTATATAAACCAAAGGAAATATTCATATTATTGTCAAAACTGCTTTTTATGAAACAAGATTCAATTATATTCCTGTCGACCATGGACTTGCTTGATACTACTTTCTCAACTTTTTGAAAATCAATTGGATGGTTAAAATCTCTTACATGAATAAATAGAGCATTGGAATCTTGTCCAGTTCTAATGCTATATTTATGTTGTTTTAATCTTAGTTCGAGATTTTTACCAGTTTGACCGTAATAAACTTTATCGCAAATTTTACAAGGAATCTTATAGACACGTCAAGTATTAAAAGCTATTTGTCTCCATTCACTCCTATCAAACACGCTCACGCATGCCTGCTGGAAGTCCAAGCCCCTCGCACACAAAACCTCCTTTACCCCCTCTCTCCAACCTTTCCTAGGCCCACCCCTACCCCGCCTTCCTTCCACTACAGACTGATACACTCTTGTAGTCATTCTGTTTCGCTCCATTCTCTCTACATGTCCGAACCACCTCAACAACCCTTCCTCAGCCCTCTGGACAACAGTTTTGGTAATCCTGCACCTCCTCCTAACTTTCAAACTACGAATTCTCTGCATTATATTCACACCACACATTGCCCTCAGACATGACATCTCCACTGCCTCCAGCCTTCTCCTCGCTGCAACATTCATCACCCATGCTTCACACCCATATAAGAGCGTTGGTAACACTATACTCTCATACATTCCCCTCTTTGCCTCCAAGGACAAAGTTCTTTGTCTCCACAGACTCCTAAGTGCACCACTCACTCTTTTCCCCTCATCAATTCTATGATTCACCTCATCTTTCATAGACCCATCCGCTGACACGTCCACTCCCAAATATCTGAATACGTTCACCTCCTCCATACTCTCTCCCTCCAATCTGATATTCAATCTTTCATCACCTAATCTTTTTGTTATCCTCATAACCTTACTCTTTCCTGTATTCACCTTTAATTTTCTTCTTTTGCACACCCTACCAAATTCATCCACCAATCTCTGCAACTTCTCTTCAGAATCTCCCAAGAGCACAGTGTCATCAGCAAAGAGCAGCTGTGACAACTCCCACTTTGTGTGTGATTCTTTATCTTTTAACTCCACGCCTCTTGCTAAGACCCTCGCATTTACTTCTCTTACAACCCCATCTATAAATATATTAAACAACCACGGTGACATCACACATCCTTGTCTAAGGCCTACTTTTACTGGGAAATAATTTCCCTCTTTCCTACATACTCTAACTTGAGCCTCACTATCCTCGTAAAAACTCTTCACTGCTTTCAGTAACCTACCTCCTACACCATACACTTGCAACATCTGCCACATTGCCCCCCTATCCACCCTGTCATACGCCTTTTCCAAATCCATAAATGCCACAAAGACCTCTTTAGCCTTATCTAAATACTGTTCACTTATATGTTTCACTGTAAACACCTGGTCCACACACCCCCTACCTTTCCTAAAGCTTCCTTGTTCATCTGCTATCCTATTCTCCGTCTTACTCTTAATTCTTTCAATAATAACTCTACCATACACTTCACTAGGTATACTCAGCAGACTTATCCCCCTATAATTTTTGCACTCTCTTTTATCCCCTTCGCCTTTATACAAAGGAACTATGCATGCTCTCTGCCAATCCCTAGGTACCTTACCCTCTTCCATACATTTATTAAATAATTGCACCAACCACTCCAAAACTATATCCCCACCTGCTTTTAACATTTCTATCTTTATCCCATCAATCCCGGCTGCCTTACCCCCTTTCATTTTACCTACTGCCTCACGAACTTCCCCCACACTCACAACTGGCTCTTCCTCACTCCTACAAGATGTTATTCCTCCTTGTCCTATACACGAAATCACAGCTTCCCTATCTTCATCAACATTTAACAATTCCTCAAAATATTCCCTCCATCTTCCCAATACCTCTAACTCTCCATTTAATAACTCTCCTCTCCTATTTTTAACTGACAAATCCATTTGTTCTCTAGGCTTCCTTAACTTGTTAATCTCACTCCAAAACTTTTTCTTATTTTCAACAAAATTTGTTGATAACATCTCACCCACTCTCTCATTTGCTCTCTTTTTACATTGCTTCACCACTCTCTTAACCTCTCTCTTAACCTCTCTCTTTTTCTCCATATACTCTTCCCTCCTTGCATCACTTCTACTTTGTAAAAACTTCTCATATGCTAACTTTTTCTCCCTTACTACTCTCTTTACATCATCATTCCACCAATCGCTCCTCTTCCCTCCCGCACCCACTTTCCTGTAACCACAAACATCTGCTGAACACTCTAACACTACATTTTTAAACCTACCCCATACCTCTTCGACCCCATTGCCTATGCTCTCATTAGCCCATCTATCCTCCAATAGCTGTTTATATCTTACCCTAACTGCCTCCTCTTTTAGTTTATAAACCTTCACTTCTCTCTTCCCTGATGCTTCTATTCTCCTTGTATCCCATCTACCTTTTACTCTCAGTGTAGCTACAACTAGAAAGTGATCTGATATATCTGTGGCCCCTCTATAAACATGTACATCCTGAAGTCTACTCAACAGTCTTTTATCTACCAATACATAATCCAACAAACTACTGTCATTTCGCCCTACATCATATCTTGTATACTTATTTATCCTCTTTTTCTTAAAATATGTATTA